>NC_092428.1:30245741-30396098 GCF_036169615.1 Heliangelus exortis | reverse complement strand
CATCAGACAGATTCTTCCTGAGTTGAATGATGAAAAATGTGTCAAGTTTTGAAGTACAGTTTCTCCCCTCCTCCCCCCAAAGAGCTATTCTTTATATTACAAGTGTAGTGCTCAAGTCATCTCCTTTGAACTGTAGTTTTTGTTATAGGTTTTGGCTGCAGTGCTATTTCAGAGGAGTCAGCCAACAGGCTTACAGGGCTTTTTGGCTTGAGTTCACTTAGTTTTCTTGGCAGCTCTACTTATTTATGCATCTTTATTTCTCTCTCTCTCTCTCTCTCTCTCTATTGCTCCTTCTTGTTCCCCTTCCCCACCAGAGCGATCACCACACAGGCCCATCCTCCAAGCTGGTCTGCCAGCAAATGCCTCAGCAGTGGTTGGAGGTGACGTTGAGTTTGTCTGCAAGGTCTACAGTGATGCTCAACCTCATATCCAGTGGATAAAACATGTCGAAAAGAATGGCAGTAAATATGGACCAGATGGGCTGCCCTACCTTCAGGTGTTAAAGGTGAGGCTCTGCAGATGCTGGTGATGGTGACGACTCCTTTAGAGCACTGAATTTATTTGTTGTGAATCCAAGAATTTTCAGATCCGAATTGCATTTGAAAATGGAAGTGGTTACTTTACAAATGAAATAATGAGTTAGAGAAACATATGTGAGTCCAAATAACTCTTCCGATTATAGATCCTGTTTTGTTCTTTTTATACTTCCATAAACTCCTTTATCTCTGAATGTTTCAGGCATGACTTGTTAAGAAAAAAAATTCAAAACCCTCTTAAAGCACATCACTGACAGTTGTGTTTCAGCAGACCGCATCCAAAACATACCCGGGACAATGTACTCCATTTCTTTCACGTTTCTTCAGCCTCTTTGTTTCAAAGTAACATGGCACCTGCTGCCAAAAGCTTGTTGGCAGGATTGGGTTTTCTGGATGCTGAGCCTGCAGAGATGTCCACTTTTCACTGGCATGCTGCAGCGTATAGGTGGTATCATTCCTGCTGGCATGCAAGCCCTGACCAAGGAAACTCCCAACTTTTCTGAGCTGGGTGGCATTGCCAAAACTCAGCATGCTGGCAGGCAGGACAGCCAGCTCTAGATCATCTTGTTCTGGTGTTTTTTCTCCCCCCCAGTGCTGCTGTTTTCTAACACCCTCCCATGATGCTTCCGCTGCAAAATTACAAAACGCCACCAAAAGACCCCAAACAACCCCCAATCCCTTGGTGTTTTGACACCGATACCTGCATGAAGTGGAAGAAGTATTTCTTGTGACATGTTGGTGGTGGGACCGTAGACAGCTCAGTGTCCTTTTTGGGCAGCAGTGACGTTGTTCTCCTGTGTTATTGGTCTATTCTAGCATTCGGGGATAAATAGTTCCAATGCTGAAGTGCTGACACTGTACAATGTGACAGAGGCGGATGCTGGAGAATATATTTGTAAGGTCTCCAATTATATAGGGGAGGCCAACCAGTCTGCCTGGCTCTCTGTTCTGCCAAGTATACAAGGTAACAATGTTTTTTAAAGCAAGCTGGATGTAGAAGCTGGAAAAATGGTGCTTTGGGAGACTGCAGGCAGCTTGTAGGTTAACTCTTTGGCCTTGTGGTATATGTGTAATCCTCTTTTGGTGATGCAACTGGTATTACACCAGCAGCCATGGAAAAATTCCCACAATATTCTGAGTGTAACGTCAGCACTGGTTTCTGACCCTGCTCTTTGTTCTCTCCTGTTTGGTATCTTTATGTCTGTGTGTGTTTATGTCTAGTTTTGTTGTTAATTCTTCATACTTTGCAGTTCACCTATAGGATACTCTTTGAATAATATAATTATGACCTAATAAGTGCATATTTATATATATACACGTGTGTATATATATGAAGTGTTCACCTAAGTACCCAGTCAAGTGTCAGTTTAGTCACAACTTTCACCTCAACTGCAACTCTGCAGGGTGAGGGGTCTTCCAGTTGTCATTCACCTGTTATTAACTGGGTAATAACCCCTCCATAGCAGTAAAGACAATAAAAGGCAATAAAGGCATCTAAACCTTCCAGATTATTTTTTAAAAGTTTGTATGATTTAGGAAAAACAAAATTGATTTCCGTCTCCTGGTTTTTGGACCTTTGAGGTCTGTTTTTTCTCCAGATTTCTGAGAGCTATGACTGATTTTTGAACAAGACCTGAGCAACCATCCTGCTCTCTCCACTGTGCTTCTAAGCAAGTCACCTAATATTACCAGACTGCAAATTAAACTGAGATTTGGCAACACTGCATAATGTACAGGACTTAAATGTAGTGCAGTGAATGATGGAAGGATGATACTCTGCTTCAGAGAGCTACTGAGTTCTCCCCTGGAGCACAATTTGCCTTTTTCATTTTTTTTTTTCCCTTTCAGAGTATATTTTGCACTAAAGTCTTTCCTCTGTAGCAGATAACTACATGTGAAGGATACCACCTCCTGTCCTACTTTGTTTTCTTTTTTTTTCTTTACACTTCCTTTTATTATTCAAAAACAAGGAAAAAAGCCAAACAACTGTGGGTTAATTTTTCCATGTCATTTGATTGCATGCATGTTTAGGTGGTGAGTTTAGGTCTGGTGAAGGGTGTTGATTACTTTCCGAGGTGAGCTGGGACCTGTTGGTAAATGGTGAGGGATTGTGGATGGGGAAGGAGCTTTGCATCTCTACACCTCTGCCTTTCCAAAGTGCAAAGCCCCGTGGCTACAGCTCCCTATCCACAAGGATTCTCTCAGTGTCTAGCTTTTTCTCTTGCTTCCCTCTTCTGTTTTTTTTTTAGGCTGCCGGTGTTAACACCACGGACAAAGAAATTGAGGTTCTCTATATACGGAATGTAACTTTTGAGGATGCTGGGGAGTATACATGCTTGGCGGGTAATTCTATTGGGATATCCTTTCACACTGCATGGTTGACAGTTCTGCCAGGTATACACTGCTCTCTTTCTGTGGTTTTTCCTCTTTTTTTTTATTTTATTCCCCCCCTTGTTGATCGCTGCAGAATTAGCACGGCTTTTGTCTCAGAAAAGGACTTATACAATGATTATTATTTTTAAACGGGGTTGTCTCAAGCCAGTGATTTGACTTGTTGCATATTTGCACCTCCAAAAGCCTAAAAACCACAAAAAATGGGAGGGGGAATGTCCATTGCACTCAATTAGAATGTTTTTACATCTGTTTACTGTTCATCAGAAGGGCTAAGGAGCTGCATTGCCTTAGCACTTCCATGAGATAACTGAAAATCAACATATTAATCATTGTAAACTTTTTTAAGTGGAGGAAATTCAAAGTTTCTCATGAAGCTTTGGGACTAATCTGGCCACAATCAAAACCAGTTCATCAAAATCTCTAAGCTATTCATTTGTTATGCCTCAATTCATTTACCTATCATCCAAAATTCTTACAGAAATTCTACTATTAGTGCCAATGGATCGTGTACAGAAGCAGTGCCTTCCATATCTTGGGAATCAGCTCCCTGCATCTTTAAATATTGCATGCTCTGGGGAAACTAATGGTGGTTTGCTTTTACTGCAAAGCATGTCTTGCTTTCCTGGGGTTGATGATGTTTCTGCCCTTAAAAGAAACAAACATCAATAAATATCAATGTGTTTGGGTTTTTTTGTTGTTGTTTTTTTTTTTTTTCCTGAAAATTTTTATCAGCTGTTAAAAGATGTAACCATAGAGGTTTTGCCACTAGTCAAATGTTCTCATTTATAAGTGTTGGCAGCTGCCTTAGGAGTTCCTATGGAAAAAATATGAAGTTGGCTGGATAATCTTGTGCTTACAATTTATTAATTGTTAATCCTGAGAAAGGGAGGTACAAACCCTGCATGTGCATATGGCTGAGGTTCACATTGCAGAAGCGAAACGTTCCCACTTACTGCAGATAATTCCTTTATTAAAATATACTGAAAAAGGCAACTTTATCCCATCTCACTCCTGGGTGAGCACTGAGCCTGCGTGGTCCATCACCCAGAAGGCAAGGCAGTACTTGTGTAGAGCTTGCTTCTGCATTTTGCAAGGGCTTGAACAGCATTTATTTTATTTTGGTTTTAATTTTAAAACCCGATTTTCTTGAATGAAATGATTTTTAGAAGCCTAGAATGAGGCACAAGAAAATATCAGCCTGAACATGCATTGCTTTGCGGAGTGACTGCTGATGGCTGTTGAATGCTGTTTACCTGGGGGATGAATCCCAGAGAAGGGATTAGGGGCAGTGTTTGCTCAGAGAACTGCCTTGAAGATAATTTCAAAGTGGTTTCAATCAGAGTAACAGCTATGTAGGACCACTCCTTCTAAAATCTAGTCTCACAGGCTGGGTAACCACTGAGGATGTTACTTGAAATAAGGAGTCCTCACAAAAAAGGAGACTCATAATTAACATATTGCCTGCAATCCAGCTTTCCCCATAAAACATTATGTGTTTTAATCCAGTGCTGGGCTATTCAAAGGACCTCAGGGGAGGTAGGCACCTGGCATCAACTGCAGTGAATTAAGCAGCTGATTCCTAAAAACACTCTTAAAATCCCTAACCTGAACCGGTTCATCCTGCCTTCCCTCTGTATTTTTAGATCCCAGGGAAAATTTTGGATAAACAGCCAATGCAGACTCAAGCCCAAATGCCTATTTGTGATTTTTTTTTTTGTTTTTGTTTTTTTTTTTTTTGTTTTTTTTTTGTTTGTTTGTTTTTTTTTTTTGTTTTGTTTTTTTTGTTTTTTTTGTTTTTTTTGTTTGTTTTGTTAATTCACAATTTGTGACTTAATTTGTGGCACTTCTCTTTTAGGCTAATTCAATGTCTTAACTTTCAATGTGTCTTTATGCGGCTAAAAAGAATTACAGTGCTTTTAAATTTGACTAGAGCAACAAAATGAACCTGAGCCTAATTTGAACACTTCAGTTTGTATTTTGCCCTGAAATTAGGCTTAATTATCCAATATTTTAATGTATATGTAGCTACCTACCTAGGCAGACACATGGATATGTCTATAGAAGTGTGCATACGTGCACAAGCTCACACTCAGTGGCAATCTCAAAGAAGTCAAAGCAGTGATTTAGAAAGAGGAATCATTCTCAGACTGCAAGGTAGCCTGAACATTCACAGTCTTCTCTATGTCACACAGACACTGTGAAAACTGGTATTTTGCCCATTTCATGTTGTTCCAAGCACTGTACTGAACTGTGCTTGTACCGCGCGCTAACTCTCTGGCATGATTGTTCCCTCCCGAAAACTCCCAATCCAGCTCCTGAGAAAGAAAAAGAATTTCCAGCATCACCAGACTACCTGGAAATAGCAATTTACTGCATAGGGGTCTTCTTCATTGTCTGCATGGTGCTGACAGTCATCCTGTGTCGCATGAAGAACACCACCAAGAAGCCGGATTTCAGCAGCCAGCCCGCGGTCCACAAGCTGACAAAGCGAATCCCTCTGCGCAGACAGGTAACAGAAAGTAGATAAAGAGTTTCAAAACCCTTTATTTTTAACCCAACAACTCAGCCAGCACATCCTTCCGGTGAAAGTTTGGGAGTGGGGAGTCAAGAGAATGAAACCAAATAACTAAAAGTTAAAGCAAATGGCAGGAGGGTTGGGATTTTCAGCTGGCATGCTGGGAAGAAAGTGGATCTCGGTGCAGCCATGGGTGTCTCCAGGCAAGGAAAACAGGTTAGGGATGTTGGAGGAGAAATGTAAAAAAAAAATTGAGTATGTTCTGTATTAGCAGGCTGTGGATGGGGAAAAAAAATTATTTAAAAAAAGTATTTAAAGTATTTACCCCACAGCTCATTGAAGTCAGCGGAAAAAATTTTGCTGACTTAATGGACTTTGGAAGAGAATCCTATTTATTTTTGTATGTATAATGTTTCTAAGGTAACTATTGCAACAGTAACTAGGTACCAGATACAGAGAAGTATTTTTCAGGAAGAATTTTGAAAACTGAGGAAAAGGGAATTTCATAGCCAAACATCCAGAAATCACCCCAAAATAGAAAAACCACTGTAATCAAGTAAAAATAGATACTCTATCAGAGATAGAGAGATACTCTATCAGATCTCAGGCAGTGTGTTTAAGATGCTAATGATTTTGCATGAGCAGTGAAAGCCAATGTCAGGTTTCAAATACAACAGCATCACATAAAATATATTTTACAATTGCTTGTGTTTGACAATGAGTGTTTCTGGAGAGGGCAATAATACCACAAGCACCAAACCAGTTGAACCAGTAACAGACCTTTGGCTTTGTCACAAGCCATTACTTGCCAAAGCAGCCCCCATTCCCACATACTGTCATCTACTGAAAGACTAGTTGCTTTTGAAGATGGAGTGTCCTATGTTTTGATATTAATTCTTGCAGTAGGTCTTCAGGGTAGACCTTTAAACCCACCAAATCATCCCCCAGGCTTCAGCCCTGCGAGGTGGAGGAGTGTTGGTGTCTGAGGCTTTGGTTCAGCTCCTTGTTCAAAAAGGGACCATCTGCAGGGGTTGGTTGGATCCAGGCTCTGCTCAGGGGTTTTGGATCTGAGCAAATTTCAAGCCTATCTGCACCATGATTTGCAGATTTTCTGCAAATTATTTCTACATTTGTAGAGGGTACAATAACTACCAGTAATACACCTGCCTTAAAAATAGGTTTTCAGTGGGTAAGTGCATAATTGGCCAGAGTCAGGGTGGAGCTTGGGCTTGAGGTTTCAGACATTATTAGTTTTTTTTCTGAACCCTTTTTCCAGGGCTTCTGAATCACCTTGGTTAGAAATACTGCAGGGAATTTTCTCTAGTAATGCTTTAGCCATCTTCCTTTGCAGTGCTGTATTTTACCAGATCTTTATGAACTTTGTCTGAACTGAAAAATACTCATTTTGGTTTATAAACAAAATGTTCTTATTTTGTTGGATTTGTCTATGTTGGGGTGAGGGGTGTGTGTGTGTTGTTGTAGTTTTATGGGTTTACTCATTTGCTTGAAGGAGAGGGACTTTTGCCTCTGAGTATATCAGGAGTGATGAGAAGCCCTGCTCTCAATTTACACATCTGTATGGCTAAAATTCTTTGTAGCTTTCTGGACAAACCAAAAAGCTTTTTTGGATGTTGTTTACTTAACCAGAGCAAGTTAGACAGAGATACCTATCAACTACTTTGATTGAAGGCAGTTATTAGATTTGTGCCTAAATATAAAAGCATCACAATGACTCACAGATACGGTGGCAGCATAAAAAATAACCTGGGGTTTGGTGTGAGCTCAGTTGTGTCAGTTGGAAATGGGTCCTCAGGGGGACAGTGTTATTTCATTGCATGTGACAGCAGTGCCAACCACTGCCCTGGCTTTAGCCAGTTAGCATGAAATGATGCAATATGGACCTGCTCCAAAGCTATTGTTTACACAGAGGAAAAAAGTCTCTGCCTTCTAAAGCGCTCGTCAGATCGGGTTTTATTGGTTTATTTTGATTTTTCTACAGTCTCTTAGCAAAAAAATGGCATCTTCCTTATAAAAGTGGGAATTGTTTTTTGAAAAACAGTGGATGTTTGAAAGTGTGAATCCCATTTCAACCCCTAAGCAAAAGTTCCACTACTCAGTTCTCCCAAGCATTTTTTTTATGAACAGGAGTTTCTCATTGAAGGGCTGTCTGCTGTTGTATCTTCAGAGGGAAAATACAGCTCCTATAAAATGTTAAAATAGATGTGTATTTCTGCTTTACTGGTTTCACTGGTCATTTCTCTCATTATATTAGCTTGCAAAGGCAGGAGTAGACAAGCAGTCCTTGAAAACTTATTCATCATTAGTGAAGATTCTTTAAATTTTAAGCTAGCAGTCTCCTTCGTCTCTGGGGCAGCAGTAGCTGTATAGTTTCTGCATCTTTTAAAAGATGGTTTTGGGTATCTGAATTATTCTCACAAATGAAGAATTCAAAAAGGCAGTGTTTTTATTGAATGGGTGTGTGTTTCTGGTTTATTCAACTTGTTTTATTTTGTTCTACCACCAGGCTTACTTTTCTGTTTCAGTTTATTTGTGTTGCAGAGAACTGTGCTTAAAGCCTGGCAGGGTTTTGTCACTAAACCTCTATTTATTGATCACAAGAGGCTCTTGCTTGCCTTTGTGCTGTGCAGGGGCAGAAGAGAGAGAGAATGATGGAGATGACAAGAGGATGGGTGAAAGGGAGCAGGGGAGATGCTGGTGGCAGGAGACTGAGTGGGCTGGGCAGGGATCTGAGGCTGGGTGATGGGATTTGTTGGAATTCCAGAGAAATGAGGCCCATAGATTGAGAAATTCCTGATAATTGTTTTTGAAGCTCTCTGCTGCTGTGTCATGCTCCCTAAGGATCTGGATATGAAAATAATCCTGGTTGCTGAAGAGACGTTTGCATGACTTTGATGCCATCTTGTCTAAGCAGAATAAGAGTCTTGCTGAGTTAACATATGGTTTGGTTTGTTTGCCTGGATTCTCATACACTATTTAGTCTGAGCTACCACAGCATTCCCCACATGAAGGCATTTTTTTTTTTTTTAATTTTCCTGCCAAAATGTGCTTCTTTCCACATTCGTTGGAAGGGTCACGATGAAGTCAGGAATTATCAGTTCCCTCCCCCTACGAGCCTCACCCTCACTAGGTTCTAAAACTTGGTTTTGGAGATGGAAACTGCTTATAGGGAACTCCATCAAGGACTTTATCTTTTTTTATATAAAGCAGAGAGGTGCAGTGCTCTGTTGGCATTAGCTGTGATATGCATAGAAGATGGGTGAAAAAGAACCAAAGGGTGTAGAGCAGCAGCCTTCGGTAGGATGTATGGCTACTTTTTTTTTTTTTTTTCCTTTTAACAAATAAATTATAATTTAAACAGACAAAAAGACAGTGATGCTTTAGTGGTTATAGAAGGTCCCATGTCTTGCAACTTGCCCAGTCAAAGCCAGGTACAAGTGTACATCACTAGAGCATTTCACTTGTGCTATCCCATTCAGTTGGCCAAATTTGGACACCCTCAACTTGGGGATTTATGTGTCTTACATAAGGAGAAATTATTTTTTTAGACTTAGTATTTTAAATACATTCCTATTAATTTATGTCTGCTGGGGTTGTGGTTGCTAATGCTTCATAAAGTCAGCGCATTTGTGATGAGCCAAGACTGATGGGTTTAAAATAAGACTTAAACACACCAAGCAGAACAGCCAATTCAAAATGATGGTGGCAGCTGGAACCTGAAAAGCAAAAAAGTAATCCAGAATAAATAAAGTAACATTGTATTTCAGGATCTATTCCTTAAAATTAATTATATTTTTACAGCTCAATGCTACGTGAAATACTAAGATTAATACACAATTGTCAGTAGGATTTGTTGCAAGGAGTTTGCCTGAATACCTCTTTTAGCTTCTTGTTTTCTCCTTGGATTTCTCTAAATGGAAACCGTTGACTAGTTGTGCTCATTTGTTATTTTTTGTGTGCTTCGGAAGGAGTAACTTCCATGAAGGGCTGGCATGTGCGTTTTAAATGTCAGAACTTAACAATATGAACCCTCAGTTTCTTGTAATGCATTTTCCTAGATCCAGTCCCTCAGATGGACCCTTCCTATGAACAGCTAGTAACATTACTTACTGATTATATTTGTGTACATACATGCATTTGACTTCAAATTAACTTTTATAGCAGAGCCTTCAAAAAGACTGACAATTATAGGAAATCACTGCATGAATGCTAAAATCTCTCAGCATGAATGCCAGAAGTGACAGATCTGGGCCTCAGGATATGGTATAAATCATCAGTGGAGGAAAACACCCTTCATAATCAATTACAGACAATTACACACTGCTTTGCAGCTGATTTTGCCACATGGCATTTCCAGATTCCAGCAAAGATTCCTTTGTTTGGAATGATCCACTGCTTAAAAATGCTTGTAAAGCATTCTCTCAGAGCTGATTAAAGAATTTATGTAGTCCAGAGGAAAAATATGTTGTTAAAATGGGGATATTATAATGCATGAAGTTTGGACACAGGGGGCTTTTCTCCTTCTGAAGTGCAGATATGGAGCTAAAGATCTGTCTGAGGCTGGTACTTTTCTTGGTTCTGGCCTTTCTAAAAGCAGAAAGGAAGCACAGAAGGAATATTTATGGTGGGGATCTACCTTCATATTGAGGCTGACATCCCACAGTAGTACTTTCAGTGCTGATTTCTGCCTTCTTTGCTATAATTAAACACTCAAAATACCTCCTTAGTGTAGTTTCACAATGGCAAACAGGCACTACCAACACTGTAGACTTTGAAGATGTCTGGGTCACCTGCATCAGCTGCACTTCCTTGCTTCTCTGCCCTGGCTTTGCTTTTTTCCTTTTATTTCCAAGAAGCCCATGTTGGTAAGCTAGGTGATAGTGCAAGAAATTCCTGTGTTCTGCCTGGGTGTCCCAACTGCTGCTTCTTGGCACCAAAGTGGCCCTGGAGTCTTTATTTTGGTCCTGTACAATTCCAAGCTTGCTGCACAATGTGAACATGGTCCCTGTTACACCTGTGTCTTGGGAACCTTGAAGTTTTGGAAGCAAAAAGAAAGTCCACATAATTAAAAGCAACTCCATGTGCTAAAATATGGGGTTCATGGCAGGAGTGTTCTGGGTTCATGATCCCACATGAGGAGGGGTTGGAGGAAAGTGCTGCAGGTGAAAAGGGGAAAAGGGGAAAGGTGAAAAGGGGAAAGCAGGAAGCTGGAAAGGAGGTTTTCTGTATGCTTTTACTTAAATGTAGACATGCACATTAAATTTGACCATGTCTCCTGACCTTGGAGTAGGTAGGGTGTTGCTCAGTGTTTTATAGTGCACTCTGAGGTGATGAAAAAAAAAGTTGCTCAAGGGATGAGTTCAAAGATTAATTCTGCACTATTGCTGAAAAGGTGAAAGGCCATTTTGGAATGGAATATTTCCTCTAACTACTGGCCAGCCTGGGTTGGCTTTGTCTTTGCTGGAGCAGATTTTTATAGCCCTTGAGCTCCTGTAACTGTACTGCTCCACTTAATCAATCAGAGGAATATTCCCTGGGAGTGCATCTATTATTCTTCTCCCAGACACTGAGTAGTTCCTCTGGATTTCTCATCATTCCTTTCCACGTTAAAGCACAGGTTACCTGCAGCCTCTCTGAACAATCATCCAATGCTTGTGTGAAGTAAATATGCAATCATGTTAAAAGGGAAGTTGGCAGAGCCTTTCATCTGTTATGTTTTGTTGTTTGGTTGTTTTTTTTTTCTCTATACATTATTACTGTTTACCTTCTGCATTTGATGTGCATCACCAGAGTATTTCAGTTTATTGTATTTTTACATTTATAGATTTTAACCATGCTAAGACTCCTTTGTCTTACGTTATTAGACACTTGAACAGTGCCTAATAAAAATGTTGTATTCATTAAAAAAAGACTCCAGAACAAATTGTACTATTTCTGATACATAAGGGATAACATCTAAATTTTGCAGTTTCAATTCCATGCCTCCCTTATGTCCCAAGAAAACAATGGCTACAATAAAGAATGTTAGAAACTAAAGACAATGATAAGAAATAAATAGATAAATATATCAGGCCCTGAATAAAGATCTCGGTAGAATGGGGCTGATGAGTGGATTTTGGAAATGTGAAGGAAATGGTCATAGAGCATTAGTAGTAGATTTGAAGTGAGAGAGATTTAAAAATGTAAACTAGAAATAAAAGAAACGAAATTCAAGGGAAGTACTGAGGGACAGAGGAATTGCCACTTTGTTCTTGGAGATTTTCATGGTTCTTAGTGCTGAGTTGGTTCATTTAAAAGCATTATTTTTAAATTATAGCAAAATGATGTACAATAAGTACAAGTCTAATTCTAGCTAATTCTAGCCTGGGTATTCATGCTGACCTGCCCTGCAGCTCTGAGTGAGCAATTTAGTTCCCCTCTAGACTGGGCATGGCAGCATCTCTCTGGATGCGCAATCACATACTGATCTATTTAGTCTACCCTAATAGTAGTTTTCTGTTTGTATCCCAAGTGATCACCATATTTATTAGCCTAGGGAATGTTCCAGGTACTTGTATATTAATCTGAACATTATCAATGGTTGCATGGACAAGGGGCAAGGCAGTCCACCACTTGAATCTGAACTGAATGTATTCAGTTATTTGTGGAGTTTTATAGATACCATGTCTTGCATGCAGAAGCTGGAGCTTCTAATATCAAGAAACAGCTGTCAGTCAGCTGCAAAAAAAGGTCAGCAAGGGTAATTTTGTGATAGTGGCCCTTAACACATTCTTCCTTCTGAAAACTCTAGCCAGTCTTAATCTCTGGTCATAGAAAAATGTGTCAAGATGCCAACCCCATGGGATTAGATGGGTTTGAGGATGCTGACCTGCAAAAAGACCTCTCAAACAAAACAGGCTGTCTGAGTCACAATGAGAAATTTGAGCACTTTAGCCTTGTCTTGTCAAAATACAGTGTGTAAGAGCATGACATGGTAGCAAAAACCTTTCAGCCCCAGTCTGAGGAGCTCAAGTAATTCCCTGGGCTGAGACACTGTAATTGTTAATTGGAATAATGGAAGGGAGCATTAAGCTTGACTTACCAGGTGTCACAGAGACAAGAGGATTTTGTGTTCATCTTGCTGTCACTGACCTTCACTTGAGTGCTATCAGGATCTGTTTGCTTCTAATTGATTTTTTTTTTGGTCTTTGTTATGTGTGGAACAAAACTGTAGCCTGGTGCCATTTTATATAAGTAAACCTGGTGTCAAAGTTGACTACAAGTGAGGAGGATAAAACCCAAGAGTGGTGGTTCCTCTGATGCTCTAGGCTTCCAGCAGGGTGCCAAGGATGCTGGACAAGAAGCATCTCCTGCCACCTGATGCAAGGATGAGTACCACTGATGGCATTGTGCAACACCTTTCATCCGACCTCAACCACCAGATTTGGCCATGGCCAAGACTGTTGTGTCCTGAAGAGAGAAAAATAATCCACGTTTAAAGAAGACTGGCAGTACAAGCATTTTTGTGTTCAAAACTTGAAACCCTGAGGTCAGCAGACAGCAGGCTGCTGCTTGCAGGTTTGAGGATACAGCCGTACAGAGGATACACTATTCACAGCAAGACAAGTTGTGTTACAAGGATGGAACTGTTACCTTATTTTCATTAACTACCTTTGATGCTCTAAGGAAAATTGTTGTTGAGGCCAATGAGAAATCATACTCCAAAGTAAATTACATTTCAAAGCGTTGGACATTAGATTGTTTTTATGACCGCTTCTCCACATTGCCTGCTGAATCATTAATTAAGAATGTGGTTAACTGAAAATTTAAATATCCCCTAAGTACTGTGATAGCTTTTTGATGCTTTCAGTCTTGAACACTTAGAAAATATGTGAGAGAATCCAGGATGTGAACTTGTTCATTGGCACTGGTGACAGTTATGAGAGTCTTTGAAAACATACTGGTTTTTCAATGTAAAACTGAAAAATTCAGTTGAAGAGTAACACCAAAAAGTAGTAAACTGTGTGCTGATTTGTGGAAAGGAGTGAACACTGGCAGCTACAAGTGTGTGGAAGAGAACTTATTGGCTACCTCTGCTCACAGTATACCCTGTCTAGTGAGGTATCTAAAGGTGGTGTAATACTGTGAGTTGATTAAAAAAATATTAATTTGATAAAAAGATGGAAAAGCTTAGTTTATCTTCTGAGTGAATGTTTTTAAAACTTAGAGCTTTCTATTTATGGGACAGGCTTAGAGCCTTGTCAGCCACTGGAGTCCCCTTGTGCTTACAAGTGGAGAGTAAATTTGTGAGAATAGTGCAATAGCTCTGAGCTGGCTTGGATATCAGGGGCTGCTGCTTTTCAGATTTTAGGTCAAGATTACATCTCTGCCTTCTTGTCTTTTTGCATCTTGTATTGCAACAACAGGTGTCAGCTGACTCCAGCTCCTCCATGAATTCCAACACCCCGCTGGTGAGGATCACCACTCGCCTCTCCTCTACTGCTGATGCCCCCATGCTGGCAGGAGTCTCAGAATATGAATTGCCAGAAGACCCAAAATGGGAGTTTCCAAGAGATAAGTATGTAGCCTGTTTCTTTACACATCCCTGAAAACCATGATATGGGAAACATCTTTCCCAAAGTATCCCTGTATCAGAAAATCTCAATTTTCTGAACCTTCTCTAAGATCGAGATTCAATTCAGCTTCCTGAAGTCAGTTGATTTTTCAACAGAAGGTGATTTTTCCCTGCTTGTCATTCTGCTTTTATATTCAGATTTCTGGTAGGATTTGGGATATCCTGCTGAAATGTAACAATTCTGTTACAAAAGCAGTGAAATGCTATTGCAAAATAAAAGTGATTTAGGCTGAGACGTGTCCATACCCAAGAATTGCTGAGGGGCAGCTGGGATTTCCCCAAGCAATACCTTCTGAACATTAAGCCATGTTTCTTAGTTGAAATATTAAACTTAACTTTTCAATATATACAAAATGGGTAATAAAATATCATGTAGGAGATAGAGAAGATCTAGAATATGTTGGTAGACAATCTTTTCTTTCTTCTAGGACCTCCTGGCTAGTATTTTGTGTTGGTTTAATATTAGCATGGATTAGTGGAGATGATGGGTTTTAATTTAGTGTGACATTTTGCATATTGTGTACATATAGGTACAACTTCTGTGGCTTAAAAATATTAGGTTTCAAGCAGAGCACACTGAATCTTGATGTATGCAGATTCATCCACCTACATATTATTTTCTTCAAAGTCTGTTGACTAGCATGCAAAATGAGCTGCTGAATAAGCTAATTAAGGCTGTAACCATATTTCTTAATATAAAAAGACATGTAAAAGAGAGAGGATATTAACACTGGTAGAACCATGATTATATATTAAAGTTAATGCTAATTTTAAGAAGTGTCTTGGTGGCTTGGGAAAACAACACCTTTTATCACGAACAGTTCTCTTTTAAAGCTCGGGGTTGTAACTTTTGGATAGAAGAGCTGCAGTTTTGAAGGTTCTGACAACATCGTTCTGGAAATTTAATGATGTAGCTGCAAACTGGTGCAAAAGGCTGTAATTGCCACCTGCAGTATCCTAGTCAACAGTGGGGTCTGTATTTGTACTACTGTCAGCCCATCCCCTCGGGGTACCCACTCAATGCGGAAAATTTTTGAGTGTGAAACATTTAAACCCAGCATTCAGCACAAACGTAGGTGGAGCAGATTTGCAATGAAAGGAGGCTATTTAGAGGCAATTTATTAGGTTGGGGGGCAGGAGGCACACAATGAGAGGTTTGTTACTTTCGTCCTAGCAGGGCAATAGCACATAAATTAAGCATTTTCCAATGCAAATATTTGTTCTCTGCCAAGATCCTAAATTCAATTTTCGTTCTGGAGAAAATGCAGGATGACCTCAGCATAGCATATGCTGCCCTTTAGTTCTTGCACCTTTTTAAACTCACATTTGCTTTAGAAACCAGGCTGAAACAGCTTGAGGAATTCTCACTGAGGCAAAGACCACGTTTGACAAGGAGTCTCTTGGCTGCCCTGGGAAGGAGCCACCTCTCACTCCTGTCTCGTGGCTGAGTGGGGTTTTCAAACCCCTTAGCCCTGGGCTACCACTCTTGTCTTGATGGTGTGACAGCCTCTCCCTCTATTTTGTGGGGGCAGACAGAAGTCCATGCTGTTAAGAACAAGTCCCTGCATGTATCACATCTATGAATCCTGCTTTTTACCATGGAAAGCCAAGATCTTAAGAAATCTATTGTGAAAATGCTTATCCACATCTGGCCACTACACTGGGTCGTGTTTGAGCACCAAACTTGCTGAGCACCCTCACTGATTTGGAGTCAAGTGATATTCTCTGTGTGTTACAGAGCCTGAATGTGTCCCTTAAGCACTTAGGCTGCAACCAAAAAGATTTTTCCCAGAACCTCTGAAGTTTCTTTTTTCTTTTATCTCTAAAGTTGAGATTACAGAATCACAGAATGATCAGGGGCTGGAAGGGACCTCTGAGGATCATCTAGGACCCCCCTGCTAGACCAGGATCCCCTAGAGCTGGGTAAAAGGAATACATCCAGGCAGGTCTTGAATGTCTCCAGGGATGATGGAGACTCCACAAGCTCCCTGCTCAATCTATTCCAGTGTTGTGTGAGCCTCAGAGTTAATAAGTATTTTCTCATATTTAATTTAAATCTCTTGTGTGCCAGTTTGTGTCCACGACCTCTTGTTCTGTCACTGGGCACTGTGGAGAAGAGTCCAGACCCATCCTCCTGACGCCCACCTTTTAGATGTTGATAAACATTGATTAAGATCCCCTGTCAACCTCCTTTTCTCTTCATTGACATCTCTCCATCCAGCTGCTAGAGCAACCAGGTGTACACCCCACAAAATGCATTTTCCATAGCCTACTGATCTTTTTTGCAGATTTCTTGCCTTCAGACCATGATTCCAAGGCAGTTTGTGTCCCTCAGTCTCTGAACAGAGCCTGGGTGCTTCAGGCAGGAGACATCTCCTCCTCTTCCTCTCCCACTTTGTGGCACCAAAGTGGCCTCAGCCTCTGCTGGACCCAGCTGTGGATGAACAAAGCATCCATGAGAGGATCCAAGCACTGGGGAACACACAAGGCTGTGGGAAGAGGGATCTTGCTGTGGATGGGATGGTACTGGAGAAGACAATTCAGGTGGGGGATGCTGCTGCCAAGGGCTTTGTCCCATGGAGGTGCCTGAGAAGCAGCTCCTGGCAGCCATTTGGAGCCTGTAAGCTTTGTCAGCACCTTTGCCCAGGCTCTGGCAGCAGGATCTCCTCTTGAACCTTCACCATTTGTGTGTCACCCACCCCTTTCCATGTCCCTCTCTCTCTCCTTCGTCCTTCCTCTGCCCCAAGGTGCTGTCAGGGCACCTCATTAGCCACAAGTGAAGGGAGTGTGCTAATTACCCATGTCTGTGCCCAAAATATGACTTGCTGTCCCTGCCCTGCCTTGTCTCTTCAGCACAAGAGATCATCAGGCAAATGTTCACATCCCATGTCCCCAGACAGAAGGCAAGGATAGCAATTTTGAGCTAAAATTAAGCTGCCTTGAGACCCTGTTTGATTTCCCTTTCTCTTTGCACTGTGCCATTACATCGTGGGAGTTAATAACATTTAAAACATCCCCTTGCTCTCAATACCCCATGAATCACTGGCTGCCTGAAATCAACCACATGGCAGCACACACAGAGAACCTTTTCTTTCTTCAGTTAATGTGAAAAAAGACTATGACTGGCCAAGTTACAATGACAGCAAAAGCTTGCCTGTGCCTGGCTACTTCTGAATTCCAGCCATGATCTGATGCTTTTTGAAGGCTCTTCCCTTCCATGCTGTGTCTCACCACTACCATGGAGTCCAGCCTCTTATTTCTAGGAGAGAGAGAGCTTAAAAAACTGGATTTAGCAACTTATCTGCCCATATGAGATGCTCTCTGTGTCATCCCTAAGAAATCACAGTGCAGCACACGGGAAAATCAGTGCCCACCCAGAGCCCCATTAGTTCCCTCTGATAAACCCCACACCAAGTTGTTGAAAGCTTTTTATATTTAGCCCTGGAATTTCACTGGCTGCATCCCCTCACCAGATGCTGTGTGTTCACCTCCTGTTTACACCTCTAGGCTGACGCTGGGTAAACCCCTGGGAGAAGGTTGCTTTGGGCAAGTTGTCATGGCTGAAGCAGTGGGGATTGATAAAGACAGGCCAAAAGAAGCAGTGACTGTGGCAGTTAAGATGTTGAAAGGTAAGAAAATGGGGTGGTTAGGGATCAGAATGGGTGATCCAGCAGTACTTATCCACAAAAGAGTTTCTTTTGTGCCATCTGAACTCTGTCATCATGGGGGGGGTCAAAGAGCACATAGCTGACCTCAGCCTTTAGCATTTTGGGGTGTAAATCTGCATCCTTGACAGCCTGTTTATCTTGAGCACTGAGTATTTAGGAGCCAGGAGATATATTAGCATGGTGTGGGACTCTCTGCTTTTAGTTTAGTTCATGTCAGAGGCTGTCCATGTGTAGATCCTACCCCATCCGCTCCAGGTGGTTGGTGCCTATTTATTTAAAATTCAATTGTAATGTTCTTTTGGATGAAAAGTGGAGTTACTGAAGGTTTGATAGCTAAAAATGCCATTTTTATATCTTTTATTACTGTGTTGCCTCTTAACATACAACACTGAAGAGATGGTAAGTCCATCAAAGAAGCTGTGACAATTTTTTGTTAGGACATTCACTGTATACTGGAAAACAAAACCCCTATTTTGCCTTTTGGAGCACATATTTTACACCAGCTGGTGAGCTCTAGTGAAGTTCTGGTTGGCATGCTAGCAAATAGGAACTGAACCTGTGTCTTCTACAGATGATGCTACAGAAAAAGATCTGTCTGACCTGGTGTCAGAGATGGAGATGATGAAGATGATTGGGAAGCATAAAAATATCATCAATCTCCTTGGAGCCTGTACCCAGGATGGTGAGTAGGGAAGAGAAAGTAAGTCAGGACTTTCCAACAGGTCTTCAAAAAGTCTCAGTAACCATAATTATTCAAGAGTTTTTAAGGAAGCAGTCATGCCATGGTGGGATTTTTAGATACTTCCCCAGCTTAGCAGCAATATTTTAACTTCTGTCTCTCATGAGGCTTCCAGCTTTAATATGCGAAAAGGTACTATATCATATGAAAACTCTAATCCCTTGATGTAAGGAAAAAAGGACATTTTGCAATGGCTTTTCCCACGCCTGTTGTGAATTTTCAGTCCTGCTTTATTGCAACTTGCATCCCCTGAATTTGAAATGAGTGTGGTATTTTATGAAAAAATAATTGTCACATTGAGCGATGCAGAATGGCTTAAAGTTCTGCAAATTAAAAAAATTTTAGGAAGTACTTCCCCCTTGTTTGATATCTCACAATTTTTTTGATTGAAAATGGTTGCTTTTCAGTACTTGGCATGTTCTGGAAAGAATAGGTATTGGGGTCAGGATTTTAGATACTTTCAGCCACTAATTGCAGCTGTGCTGCTATCCTGCTATGGAGCTTTGGACAGTGACTGTGACTTTTCTTTCAAGTTCTGTTTTCTGATTTCACATTTATTAATTTAATTGATATATTTGATAAACTTCTTTATATTAAAGCATGTTATCCTTCTACTTTACACCAGTTTTCACAAGGTTCTCTTTATCCAAAGGTCCCTTGTACGTGATAGTGGAATATGCTTCCAAAGGAAACCTGCGGGAGTACCTGCGAGCACGCCGTCCCCCAGGGATGGAATATTCCTTTGATATTAACAGGGTCCCAGAGGAGCAGATGACATTCAAGGACTTAGTGTCATGCACATACCAATTGGCAAGAGGCATGGAGTACCTGGCATCCCAAAAAGTAAGCAGAACTCAGAAAACACTGCAGAAAGCACACGGTGCGAATTTATCTGGTGCTTTTCTGTTATTATTATATTTTTTTTAAGTTTAGTTTTGTTCTCATCTTGTTTGAGTTCAAGGATTTGCTGGGTAAAAAAGGCCTTTCTCAAACAAGTTGCATAATCGGTACTTTGGAAAATTGGTGGGAAAAATCGTACACTTGAAAGTTTTTAATCTCTCTTTAATGACATTGCTAAAAGGAGGCCCGTAACAGATGGTTTAAGGTAAATATTGCATCTGGATCTGCACTTTGTATTCAGAAGCACAGGTGGACCCTTGATTACACAAGCCACACTCCACCCATGAGGCAGCAGGCACCATTTGCCTTCTGTTTCCAGTCAAATCCACCAAATCAGCTCATGTAGGGGTGGAAAATAAATAAATTAATTTACTGAAAGGATGTAGAGAATGATAACAGGCAGTGCTCAGAAGACCAGAAAGTGCAAGGGTAAAAATTATGAACGGAGGAGGCAAAAATAAATAGGAGAGAATTAGTCACTTAAATTAGGCAGTTTGCTTAAAACTGATGTTTGTCAGGAGTGCAGCTTGTTAAAAGAATTTATTTATCCCATCCTGTCCCTAGACACTTGTTTCTTCAAACATATTTGTTTGTTTTTCTTTCCTTTTTTAAGCCAGTAATTTGATCAAATTATAGTTATGAAACCAAAAATAGCCCTGTTTCACCAACTCTGTAAGCATATGTGGCTTGGTGGACAAGCAATCATGAATACCCTGAGTGACGTTTGGACTCAGTGGCTAAACCAGAGCACCAGATATTGATGATAAGCACATCCTGCAAGGTGTGGAGTGGTTAGTGGGATTTAGACCAATTTCCAGTTATTTCCATGCCCAAGTATGGAGCTTAACCAAAGACCAGAGCTGAGTGTAAACCTCCAGTTGTGTAGAGTAATGAATTTTTAAAATTTTTTTTATTTTTAATACTGATTTTCTGCACTTGCAGAGGTTAGGTAGAAGGGGATAAAAGGTCTAATTTTCCTTTTATCCTTTTGTTTTGAAATAGCCTCAGTGCAGTAGTGTAGACAGGGAGACATGCATGACACCAAGACAGAAATCACCTAATGGAGGAAGCTTGAACATTGCGTTAGGTAAAGCACCTTAGGATATCTCTATTGAAGATTAATGAACCATTTGCCTGGCAGCGAGCCACCTCCCAAGAAAAAAGAACCCTTGTGAAAGGAAAAAAAAAAATAAGTCTTTTGATTGGCAAATCTTGAGAACAAGCGTCTGCCTGAGAAGCTCTGAAGTGCTGCTGCAGGACACTGCCAAGGAGGTGTACACATGGCAGAACCTTTTCATTCTTAATCCAGTTCCTTTGCAAAAACTGTGCTGATGCTTGACAGAGTGTGGAGGCATTGCACAAGGCAGAAAGAAAACAAAGGCTGCACATAGTAAAACTGTGCATTCCGGTTCTCCAGATATCCCCCCGTTTCTGTTTGGACTTCACTAGTTCTTCTTCCCCTTAGGGATCCATTTACTGAGCTGGAATAATAAGAGAGCTGGGCTTCTCACGGGATTGCCAGCATGCAGGAGATGTGAGAAGGCCAGTGTGCTTGTTATTTTGATCCAATAAATGTCTCATTGAGACCAAAAACCAAGAAAATAGAGAAAAATATTTAAAGAAGTTTTTGGGGCACCTCTTTTTTGCCTTACAAAAAGGTTTTGCCTTACAAGCAATTATATGTTGGAAATGGGATGTTGTTCCTAAGGTGGATGGGCGGATGCTTTTTAAAATTCTGTTGATGTGTCTTCTCCATCATTCCAGTATTGTGCAAGAACAACAAAGAAAGCTGCAGGAGAGGGGATGGCCGAGGTCATTGCAAAGAGACAGCAAATCATTGGGGTTGGAGGGCTGGCTCCTCTCAGCTATGTAAATCAATAATGGGACCATTTTAAAGAAATGAAGAGTCTCAGTTGTAAAACTGGTAGTCTCAGAGAATCATAGAATGTCAGGTTGGAAGGGATCTCAAGGTTCATCTGGTCCAACCCTTCTAATATTATTGAGATGTCTCAGCACCCTGTTGAGATGAGACTTAAAACTTTCCCAGGTGGGGGAATCCGTCACTGCCCCTGGGAGACCATTCCAGTGTCTGTCCTCACAGTGGAAAAATTTTCCTCTGTTCAGTCAGAATCTTTCCAGGAGCAACTTTTGCCCATTGCCCTTGTCTTGTCCATGGGACTCCTGGTGAACAGGAAGTCTCCATCTTCTTTGTAGCCCCTCTTTAGGTACTGGAAGGTCATAATAAGGTCTCCCCTAAGCCTTCTGAACAGACCCAGTTTTCTCAGCCTCTCTTCATATGGGAGGTGCTCCAGTCCTCTGAACATCTTGGTGGCTCTTCTCTGGACTCTCTCCATCCTGTCTGCATCCTTTTTGTACAGCAGGGACCAAAACTGAGCGTAGTGCTCCAGGTCTCATCAAAATACTTTGAGTATCACATGGCACCTCTGACAGTAATGTATAGTTCTGTTTGGGCAACTGAACTGAGTTTCTGGTGTCTCAGAGGATGCTCTTGTAGGGTTAGAGAAGAGGGACAGGGAAGCATTTCTGAAGCTGGATTAGAGGTCTGATTTGATGCCTAAAGCATGGGAAGTTGCCTCGTCCTCTGCATGGGAAGGCATTGCTGGAGCAGGATTTTCCTGGCAGTTCCCCATGACTAACCCAGTGAGGAGCAGAAACTTTGTACACTCATTATACACATGCAGGATAAGAGATCTTAGAAAATTGCTGGGGCAGGTTATAATGCAAGGAAGAAATTGGCTGTTGTACAGGTTTTTTTTGTAGTGGTATGGTCCAGCATGTCTGTGCATGTGCTGAGAGAAAGAGGACAACATAAAGAATAATCCAAAACAGAGGAGGAAAAAAAAATAGTAATAATAACAAAATATACATATATATATATATATGCATATATATATATATAAACCTTGAAAAGAAGTAGAATATCCTGGGGGGAGCCCAAATGCAATATTTCTTCCCACGTCTCTGCTGCCATCAACACTAATAAGGCTGCTTAAGCACAGGGATAATATCTGGAGCAGTCACAACATCCTTTTAGTGTAAAGAATCAATTGTAGATTTTCAGGATAATGCTGACACAAAGAAAAAAATCTCTGAGGAGATAGTATTTTTAGTTTCAGTACCAAAGCTGTTTAAAAAGCAAAAAGGCCAGCCCTGTGCTGGTTTCATTAGGTCTGGGTTTGTTTGATTTTTTTTCTTAATTCAACTGGTATAGTCTCATGGTTGAACTAGATACACACATCCTAGACATCTCGTTTTAAATTATATACTGTGGATAGACCTCATATTAAGATCTTTAATATTAAAAATGGTTGCACTGATTCCAGACTGTCAGGTTATGACTCTTGAGGTGATAATGTAAGAGATGCAACTTCCCAAATGCTGCTCATGAGCTTTTTGTTATGTGAGTGCTGCAATACCTGTACCTGGGCACATCTGGTGGGGAATGAACACCCTGGCACAGTTGGGGTTACCACCCAAAATTTCATCCTTAGCAAAATATAAATGTTAAATAAACAAGATTTTTCTAAGAGGCTTCTTAGGGCTATATGTTCAACTTGCCACCACCAGCTGAGGAGATGGATTGCAATCATATTTCACAAGTGTATGTGTGGCTTTCCCACCTCCTGGTTTAGGCTCAAATCTGTAAAGAATACTTAGTTGTGGTGAAGAAGTATCTAATTTTACAGCACTTTATTACACTGGGCTTTTGGTTTTTTTCTTTTCTTTCCAGTGTATCCATCGAGACTTGGCTGCAAGAAATGTTTTGGTAACTGAAAATAATGTCATGAAAATAGCAGACTTTGGTTTAGCCAGAGACATCAACAATATAGATTATTATAAAAAGACTACTAATGTAAGTGGATGGTTTTCTTATCTCTGGAAACAAGGATTTTCTTTCAGTGATTCACTTCAAAACTATGGTTATAGACTTAATGGGTTTCTTGTACAGCAGCCTCACTTTTCATCTCAGACAGAAAACAAGGATTAAGGAATAAGCATTTCTGTCCCCTCTTACATTGACATTTAAAAAGATAACCACAGAGGCTGTATAGTGTATGATTTATTAGAAATGCTGAAGTACAAGATATTTTTTTTTTATTTTTTTTTTATTTTTTTGTGGGTCCCTGGCTCCAGTCATTTGAAAGAAGTGGAAATACTCCAGTTCATCCCAGCTTTTTGTAGCAAGCCTAGGATCCTGAAAAACACTGTACAAACAGTGCTAGTAATAACCATAATAAAAAATTCCTGTTTAGAAGTGGTGCCACCGCATACAGCTTTATGTCTTTTGCTTGTAATATAGAAGTGATGGCTGCAGCATCAAAGTGGGCCTAGAGATTGGGAAAATGGGGTTTTACTCCCCACCCTGTCACAGTTTCAGTGTTTTTTACCTGTACCAAATCAAGAAGATAAAACGTTTCAGATGTAGTTATTGATACTTAGTTGGAACAGCTTGCACCTCCTTCTCAGATCCTGATCAACTACACTTGTGTTTGCTGGGAACTTTGCAGAGCTAATTTAGTTGTACAGCCTTTAAATATTAATTATAATTAACAATCATGTTAAGTGGCTTCTCTATGTACATAAAGTACTGAGTGACTGATGACATTTTAATGGTAATATCTTCCTACTTCCAAAAGACAGAGCAACCAGGTGTGGATGCATCACTACTGGAGGGAATCCAACCTTCTTTATATCAAATTTAGTGCAATTCCTGGGCACTGAGCAGGGCAGACTTTGTGTCTAAAGCCAAAAGCAGTTGTGACTGTGTGGGTCACTGCAAAAGCTGCTACAAGAAAAGCAAAATGTTTGGATTTAGTGATTACTGATTTTTGCAGGCAGGCCTGTTTTTCAGGGGATTATTGATTGAATTATTTCATCTTTAAAGATCCATGGTGGGATGATCTTTTAAATTTTGTTCTGATTATCCTATTCTTTTCTTAGTAAGCAGTCTGGGAATTTGGGGGGAGCCCTGAATGCTTTTAATTTTATCTTCAGTGTTTATATCCGTTTTTCTTAGCAGTCTCCCTACTTTAGCCCATTTTACTAATTTTTTCCCTGAAAAAATTAAAGGTAAATTATGTCTTGGTTTGCATTAGCAGGCTGCTCTCTGAAAATTTATTCATCTTTGTGAAAAGTTAGTTTTGAAATCATCCTGTAATTCGCTAACTTTTTAATTTTTCTTCCTTCTCCTCCAAACTTACAGGGACGGCTTCCAGTAAAGTGGATGGCTCCAGAAGCTCTGTTTGACAGAGTTTACACCCATCAAAGTGATGTGTAAGTGGCTTCATTTGAACGGGGGGGTTTAGGGGTAGGAAGGATTTTGTTTGGGTTATATATGTAGTAGTTTGGAATATTTAAAATGCACTTTGGTGTCGTCCTTTACCTTTAAGTATTTTCATTCTGTTTCACATATTAATAGATGGAACAGGACTTGCCCTTAGAAAGTGAGGATTTTATGGTAGACTGCTAACCATTGCTCTGTTACTAATCTGCCCAGCTTCAAAGCACATGAAAGGTGGAAAATTCTAACCTCCTTCTGTCAGTACGGAAGTTTCCCCCCTTGAACTTATTTACGGATGTGCAGCTACAAAGAGTCTATCTAATTTGCTTGGCTTCTGACATAGTCTGGACTTCCTTCAGGTTAAAAAAAAAAAAAAAAAAGAGAAAGAAAATAGAGAAAAAAAAGGCAATAAAGTTCCTGAAAACTTTTAATAAAAATTTGTGCTAAGATTAGGTATAATAAAACGTAGGCTGGGTATATTGGAAGAGTTTTCTCTGATTTTTAGAAGGGTTGTTGCTTCCCAGCAGTACTTCATATGTAGTAGGAAATCACTGGGCTCTGACACTTCAAATTCTTTTAATGTGTGTGCAGAGTGGCTGGGTGATGCAACCACTCAGGATTTATTCTGCTTCCTATTACAGTGTCCTAAACCCAGCTACAGCACTGGTGGGCATTGTGCTCAAAGTAGATGTATACTTTTTTATGCTGTACAGATGAGGATCTTATGGTTTTTATTTCTCCAGGACAAGCTGCTAACTGTAAAGGGCTGGATGCTTCCCAGCACAGGTGTAAAAGGTTATGCAAGTCAGTGCAGTGTTAAAGAGAAAAGGGCAACATGGAGAAAATAGGATGTATCTCCTCTTTCTTAAACCTATGTGGACTTCACAAGATGCCCTCCACTTAAGCACTTATTGACGCTTTTCCTGCCATCTTTATCTTATTTACAAAGGAAACTATATACATAGGTTAAGGGTGGATCAATCTTTTATTTTAAAATAACATCTTGGCAAAATCTTTGGGTGAATGTGAAATAAAGTACTTCACTGACTCAGGGCTGAGAATCGGATCTGCTAAGCAGCCAAAACATTTTCAGTACTGGAACATGAAGATCCTTGGTCCCATGGTGGCTTGAAAGATGGCTGAAGAATAATATTAATTTAAGTTTGTGCAAACAGCTTACTAAAATACACTTTACTAAAATACACTACTGCAAAACTAGGAGAGCTACAGAGAAAGTTGGGAGCCAGTGCAAGCTGTGGGCTGTTGTTCACCTGCCCAAGAGCCCCAGGTTGCCAGCAGGGAGGTGGCAACCCGGCAGGAAAACTGGCTTAAAACTATCCTCCTTAATTTCCTAACAAAAAGAAAACAAATAAGTAAATAAAAGAGAGAGAAAAATGATGCAAAATATTTTTGTCTTGAACGGTCTGCTTTTTCCAAAATACCCCGACACTTTATTGCAGCTCAGCTCCACTGTGAGCTCTGTAAATAGTTAAGCTGTGAAGATTCAGTTCTTTGCAGTAGCCCTGGAAACTTGGGTGCTCAGAGCCCATCAGACAAAGGCAAAAGTGTGTTTGAGATCATGCTCAGGTCATTCCCTGCTCTGTGTGCTGCCCATGCATCTGATGCACTTCACAAATTGATGCCCTGCTCAGGGTGGTCAGAGTTAGGCAGATGCTGATTTAAGCATCTCCTAAGAGGAATTTAGAATCATTGAATCATTTTGGTTTTAAAACATCTCTAAGATCATCAATTCCAAGCTTTAGCAAATGTAATCATTGCATCTGCCATGGACACATCTCTGTTTTCAGCAGTAAAGCACATCTACTAACACAGTTTTCTCTTTGATTTGTAGTTGGTCATTTGGGGTGTTAATGTGGGAGATCTTCACGTTAGGAGGATCACCCTACCCAGGAATCCCAGTGGAGGAACTTTTTAAGCTGCTTAAAGAAGGGCACCGAATGGATAAACCTGCCAACTGCACGAATGAACTGTAAGGTTCCTCCTTTGATGTACCAGGACTGAAGGGCACAAACTGCTGAATTCACCTGGTTAATGCTATGCCTGGCAGAATCAAAGATTTTTAGAATTGCTTGACTCTAAAATTGTGGGTGGATGTGTGTGTGTGTGTGTGTGTGTAAAGAAAAAGATATTACAAGATCTTCAGGAAACGTTTGGCAGAGAATGCTTTTTTATAAACCCTGCCGTGATCCCACTGGGGAGAGATCATCTACAAGCCAGTCTTTGTCAGTGTCTTTATACTTATGTTTGTTGTATTTTAATCTCATTAACATGAAAATTCCTACTTGATACACATACCACTAATCAGTGTACAGCATTTTGTGCAAACAAAATATATCTGAGAATTCCTGCATTACCACAGCATTACCCCTTGGTGATAAGGGAAGAGTATTTCCCTTTTCTGATATTCTAGTGTAGCCCTTAACCATTTTTAATATTTTTTTCCCATTTTAATTTCTTCACTTCACAAAGACCACAGTCTAGCACACAAATATTTAAGCGTGTGTAATTTAATACCATTGAAATTCCTGGGACAGAAGACTGCAGAGTCCACAAAAAGGTAGTTTAGGAGAGATAGAGGAGTAGAAATCTCGGATTTTTTGGAACATTAGTACTCCACATGTAGGGCTGGGGGTGTTTGCTGCTGAACTTGTGATGAAGAACACTGTCTATGGAAAGGTTTGCAAGAAGGACGCGTGCTTTTAATTAAGCCAAGAAAATGTGTATTTCTTACAGCTATATGATGATGAGAGATTGCTGGCATGCTGTGCCTTCCCAGAGACCAACTTTTAAACAGTTGGTAGAAGACTTGGATCGGATTCTCACTCTCACAACTAATGAGGTAGGTAAATTGTGCCTCTCCATAAGCAGCTTCCCTCCAGAACACCAACCAGATCAGGAGACAGATGGAATTTATTCAATTATAAAATCTTGCTCAAGTCCTCTTCTTGGGTTGTTTATTGTTGTCCTCTGAGGTTACACACAGCTAAACTATGTATCCTATGAAATTCTTGGTTTCTTGCCATTATTCTTCATTTATGTAACTATACAGACACACATCTTTTAGGGTGTTTTTGTTTATTTCTCATTGCCTCTACTGTTGTTTGCAGCATGGAGGCACTACCCATGGCAGGTTGAGAGGCAATGTTTATAGTTCAACACAGATTTTGTGTGAGGGAGGGATGTAGAGTTCACGGCGTTTTTCATTTATCAACTCTGTTTGATTCCCAGCCATGATATCTAGGTCAGGAGAGGAGGAATTGTCAATGGTAGATCTTAGATTATAAGTCTGAGAGTGAATTAGGTTCACTGAAATAGCTCTCTGTGGAGGGAATGAGGACCCATGGGGAACGTTTGAACAGCCATCCAATTATCCAAAGGTCCTGCCTAGCACTGCTTTGGGTTGGGATGTATGAATGCAAAAAAGTGGTTTTATTTGAAGAGCATTCTTTCAGAGGTCTGAGATATTATTAGTTTTAGCAAGAAACACACTGATCAGGGTATTCACCCAGGAATCGCTCTGCTCATCACTCAGTCACATGCAGCTTTGATACAAAGATCACAAGTGGTGGAAATGTTGATTCTTTAGGTGGAGACTTCTGAGAGAAAAATGCTTGGTGTCATAGATATATTTTATAAATTTTTATTATATCTGAGAAATTATATGCATAACGGGAAGGGGGGAAAAAAGACAACCCTCACAGAGGAAAGTTGTAACATTTTGTTTTGACTATTTCAAAATGGGTTTATAAGGTTTATTATTATAAGTGGGTTTATTATTATAAGTGGATCCTTACAAAAGGGAGATAAGAAAAAAGATTTGGATTGCTTTGTTTTGACCTTCAACATGACTTCATAATTTTTAAGAATTGTTGGAGAAATAAAAAAAATTGATTATTAAGCAGTATTGGGAAGGTCATATACAATAGAGATGACAGGAGAACCTGGGTAGAGAGATGATATTTTTTAGGATCATCATTTGCCCAGTAGGTTAAAAAAGATTTTTGGCTTTGGTAGCAGTATCTGGATGTGTCTGGATTCTGTTGTGGAAGCTTTGGTCTAAGAAGGGTCATCTTCAGGGATAGCTCAAAGTTGAAGCAAGATGATGCTGTGCTCCCCATGGAGTCAGTAACACAGCTCTGCCTGTCCTTGCCATTTTCCCTTCATCAAGTAGTGACTGTGGCTTTTCCTGCCTAATTTATATATTATGATTTCATAAGACTGGTTGGAGGTGGGCTGGCTGCCACCACTGAGTATTGGGTGGCTGGGATACACATTTGGAAATTCCAAAGGGAGGTTCTGGGCTGCAATTCTGAGCCTGGGAAAGGATCTTGCTCTGTTTTGTGCGTGTTTAACCACCTTGCCTTCCCAATTCTATACTGCTCATGGACCTGGAATGATCTCAGAGGTAACCTGGAAAGGCCTTTAGAGTTATGTAAATTACTTTAGACTAGAACCATAGGAAAAATAACAGGAAAAAGCTCAGGAACACATCCAGTGCATTTGATGGGCCTGCAGCAGGATCCATGGTACGTTTGTCATTCCTGACAGATGTTTGTGTAACTTGTCCTTAAAGATCTCCACTGCTGTGTTTATGCATCACCCCTTGACAGTCTGTTGCTTTGTTTCATCAGCCTGTCTTCTTGAAAGTTTTTCCTAATCTCTAATCTTTCACCATAAAATATTGCTTTTGTCCTATTTACCCTAGACATAGAAAGCAAATTATTTTGTCTTTACAGCACATTTTCTGCTCCTGAAAAGTCTTCAAGTTCTCATTCAGTGTCTCCTGAGAACTCCTGTGTGTCCCATTTTCTTCTATAACTTGTGCTTTTGAGAACTCTGATTTTGTGTCATCTGCAGAGTTTGTTCAGGTCGTTTGCCCATCAGCTTGACATTAAATCTGTTTGTCCTCTCCACAGTGGCACTCTCCCTTCACTCCCTAAATGACACTGTTGATCCAGCAACTCAAAAATTTGCTGGGACAGTAAGGAATCATTGATACTGGAAACTTCTTATCCCCCTGTATTTAACTCTGGCCCTTGCTGTTGGATAAGGAGGCTGGGGGAGTGGATAAGGCTCCTGCTTTCAATAGTGAATTTATGACTGGATCACATCAAGCCATTTCTCTCCTAAGAGAAATCCCAGTTTCTTTGACTACTGGAATAATTTTGTCTTCTGTCTGTCCAGGAAGTGCTTGGTTATTTCTGCCCACATAGGGCCAGTTTGCTAATATGTAAAAATGTATCAAGATGGTCCTCGTGTACCTTCTGAAAGCCTAGGTAGCAAGATAGACCGGAACCCTAGATCCAAACTGTCTTCTTTTCCTGCCTAATGTATTTGTCAGCATTTTAAAACTCAAACTCCCCCTCTCCATTAAATTGGTGACCATTTTAAAGCTATAGTAGGCTAATGGCCAAATTTCTGAGTTAAAATCAAGAACTAAATTACCCCAAACCTAAGCACAGCAGCATAAAAATACTGAGTGAAGTGGAAGATTTTTCTTGTCTGTATGATCATAACTTGTGGTTTAGCAAATGAAGAGATTGCATTTAAATGAATGCAGCTGCCTTTAGAAGTTGAAAGAGAAGGAACTTTTCAAGGGGAAAAATAACTTTCTTCTCTTGCCAAAACTGTTGTTTCTAGCAAAAAAGAGCCTTAACCCCAAACTTGGATTCAGCAGATACTATTTCCTTTTTTAATGACTGCTTTGGTCATGGCTACTCTGGTACACACACACCCACCCCTATGAATATGGAGTAAAAAAACCCCAGTCTGGTGAACTTAATTTTGTTTTCCTTTCAGTTCTTTTTCGCACATATGCCACTGGATGTTTAAACTCAGCTTTAATATCACAGTATATAAAACAGATATTCAAACTGACCGAGGGAATATGAAGTTGGAAGGGTCTTTCCCGCTCCAAATCATTACCATGTGCTAAAGAAAAATTGTTCTATTTAGGATGAAATTTCATTTTTATCATTGTGAGTGAAAAGTCTTTTGATGTGGTTGGCATGTTTATTGCAAGTGATGCAGCTAATGCTGGTGATGTTGGACTTCAGGAAAGTACCACATTATTGGTTTGGTTTTTTTCTTTATTCAAACTCCTTTTTTTTTTTTATGAGATATTTAAGCAACAGCCAGTTTTGAATGCAATTGTGTTGAATGTGTCAGTTATAAGCTGTACTTTTACCCACTATGTAATCAAGCCAAGTCAGAGCAGCAGTAATGTTGTTATCAGTTTTTACTCACTGTCTAAAAATGCAATTTATTTCTTGTCATAGGAGTATTTGGACCTCAGTGGACCTCTTGAACAATATTCACCTAGTTACCCTGACACGAGGAGTTCGTGTTCTTCGGGTGATGACTCTGTTTTTTCTCCTGATCCAATGCCTTATGAACCTTGCCTTCCCAAGTACCAACACATGAATGGAAGTGTTAAAACATGAAAAGAAACCAGACAGAGGAATAGAGAGACATCAAGCTACCTACCATATACAAAACAAAATCTTTTCTCCAGGACCTTAATGTTTCTGCTTGTACATATGATATATGGAAAGAAAAAAAAAAAAAAAAAAGGAAAAAAAAAACAAACCACAGAAAACTTGGAGGAAAGTAGACATTAAAAAAAAAAATCTCATATTTGCATCTTTTAAATATTCCCAACAAAGAAGAATGTTTATGAGCTGTGTCTAGATACCCACTGCCATCACTTTTCTGGCTTCCTGTAAGCTGCAACAGACTTGGTTTGTACAATGGACCAGTTGGACTTGAGGCAAACTCTGGGTCTGCCTTTCTTGTTTATTTTGTAATATTTGGAGAAAATATATGTTGGCACACATTTACAGAGCACAAATGCAGTATATAGGTGCTGGATGTATGTAAATATATTCAAAATATGTATAAATATATATATTATATATTTACAATGAATTATTTTTTGTATTGATTTAAAAAATGGATGTCCCAATCCACCTAGCAAATTAGTCTCTTTTTTAACAGCTATTTGCTAAATGCTGTTCTTACACAGAATTTCTTAATTTTCACCATCCAGAGGTGGAAAATACTTTGCTTTCAGGGAAAATGGTATATCGTTAATTTATTAACTAATTGGTAATGTACAAAACAGTTAATCGTTTATAGGATTGTTGTGTTTTTCTAATTTAAATGGCATTTCTATGCAGGCAGCACAGAGAACTAGTAGGTGTATTGCTCAGACTTTACTAGTTTTCAGATCTCTCTTTTTTTTTTTTTTAAAAAAAAAATATTTACAGTATATAACTAATTTGGAGGAATTAAACTTTTGATTTATTTGTGTTTAAAAACTGCAGTGTCAGATGATTGTTCTTCTCAAAACCAAATCCTTTAACAAGAGTCTTTTATTCTCAGTACCTGTCACTTTAACAATTTAACTCCTTAGCAAGGTTTCCCATGGGCAAAAACCAGAATCATTACACAAACCAAAAAAAAAAGAAAAAAAAAAAAAGGAAAAAAAAAAAAAAAAAGAGAAAGTTTTAAAGAGGGTTCTTAAATAAAGGAAAGACATGAATTTGTCTATAACCATAGCAGAACAGACTGCTCTAAAAGGAGCTGAGCTTCTATCCTGAGTTGCACATGCATCAACTTAACTCTGAAGATCTTCCCTGAGTTGGGATAATAGGTTCCAGGTTTTTTGGCCTGGATCTTTTTGCCTTTTAGACTATCCCTCTATTGTAACTTAAGTTAAAAAGAGAGAAGTTGTTTATAATGAGAATTTGCCATAGGAATATCAGCATCTTTTAAGGGATTAATTCATGCTGACTCCAGTCTTTCCTTCTGATCCATTCCATACCAGTAGGTACAGCACTGGCCTCTGCTAAAACATCACTGTTGTCTGTATCTTTGTTTATGGAATTCTTGTGCTTTTTCTTTCAGAACATTCACACTGATACGGCCATGCAATATGAATGCAAACTAAACTGTTTTATGTGGTGGTGTTTTTGGTGTTTTGGGGTTGGTTTTTTGTTTTGGTTGGTTTTTTGTTTGTTTGTTTTTTAAAAAAAAAAAAGAAAAAATAAATGGGTAAAAGAAGTATTAAAATCTGTTAACTTTTGTACTGACAATAAAATGTTTCTACAGATATTAATGCTCAAACTACAAAATAAATTTCATGCAGCTTATTTTTCCTAATCCTTTGTGTCACCCAAAATGGTTTCCTGAGCATCAAGTGATGGAACACATCCAGGAATACTTCATTTTGCCTTTGTCATAGATCCTGTATCACAAAGCAGTTCTTGCAGGAAAAATGCTTTTTCGCCTGTATTATTAAATGTCTGCTCATGCATAACCTGGGTTATTTCAGTAAACATAAGTACAGTCTTTGGTGTTTCTGGGGCCCTATTTGATGGAAAATGGTTTGAAGTATTCATCATGTAGACATGAAATATATTCCCTTTATTTAGTCAGGCTTTAGTCCTCCTAATTAGTGGGGTTACTAAATCATTCTGGAGAGGGTTTGGGATCATTTGTAAGGGAGATTTTACAAAAAATAGTAGCAGTTGGGAAGAGTAGAAAGAAAAGTTTTGTGGCTTTTTTACTTGAAAACAGAAGGAAGAGAAACCAGAATAGCTTAGTGCTTCAGACAGAACTTTATGCAATATAAGGTTTCAGGCTATCCAGAAAAGAATTACTGAATCTGTAGAAGTGTTGCAGACACCAAACTTTGCTTTGGCTTCTTTTTGTCTCTTTCTACTTTGACCAGAAATCCCATACCATCCCAAGAAACTTTCTAAAAAAGTTGTCTGTTAAAAACTGCCATTTTCCAAAAGAATTATCTGATTGAAAAATTCCCCCTGGCTGTACTAAAATATAACAATTCTCTTTACTATTAACAGCAATGGTAGCTACTGTCTGATAGAAACCACAAACTTCTTCATGACGCAGGTCTGCTTCTAAGATTCTTATAAAGGGTAGTGGAAGAGCTCAAATCTTGTTTGGTTTATATAGAAATAAATTTAAAGGCATCTTTACTACTCTGTCATCCTTTTAAAATAGTATGTGAACACTCAGAAACCTGATGGAAAGGAACCATTAAATAATGTAAGCTTATTTGGTTACCCTGATTTAATTTTCAACAGTATATTCCTTTTTCTTTGATGGTTTTTTGGTTTAGTGCTCAAAGATTTAGATTTTCACCTTAGCCCTAAAATACAATTTTACAAACTCAATTTCTGGGGGGGAAGCTGAGTGTCCTCTGTATGTGGAGTTGCAAGAGGAAACTAGAGAGCAGAAAATACAAGCTTGTATTGAAATTTCTTCAAAGGCAATATATTATTTATTTCTATTCCTACCTTTGGCTCGTTCATGAGAAGAAGGAGGTAGGAATCTGAATTGCTACGTAATCTTAAAAATTAAGGTGGTATGAATAACACAAGCAATAATGAAGAGTAGTGTTATGTCAGGAAATGAATTCATATTGATGTGGATAATGGGGATTATATTATGGGTATCATCAGTTTCCTGCAGCACCCAATTATTTCTTGTCCCTCCATTTAAGTATTGATTCAAATCCATTCTTCATAATCTGTGAGATGTTCTGGCTGGAGAAACCAGGTTTGTTGTTGCTCAGGCTCATTAACAAGTTCCTTTTGCCTGCTCTGGCTTTTTTCCCCCCCCCCTTTTTAGTACAATATAGCAAGTACCATGGGATATATACATCAGATAAGGTAGTTTCTGTTTTCTCACTTTTTTCTGTTGATTTCATATTTGATATTTTATTGGTTATGCTTTTACAAAAAGCAAGAGTTGAGCTGGGATCTGAGATTGAGATTTGTCAAAAGAGAATTTATGGTTTTATTTCTGTAAGTCATGTGAGCAAAGCTGTGTACAAAATGTAGTCATTTTCTTGTCTGCCCCTTGAGAAAAAAGCATCACAAAGCCCTCAGGTCTAGAGACCATCTTGTTAATGAAAGATTCTGTGATCTCAATGTAATTAATTAACGTAAGGGAAGGTTAGGAGTTGTCTTGTTCAGGGTATGTAAACTGCTGTTATAGTAAAATACCTTTTAATAATCAAGGTCTCTTCCATAAAAACTCCAGACCCAGTGTTTGAAAGGTGGAGTAAGACCCATCCAGGCTGGGTGGAAACGTATTGTGGAGTCATCAGGGGTAGGAGCAGCAAATCGATGTTGTGCCATTGAGTGAGTTGGGGGATGTTTCCTTCTGTCCTCCAAGTCTCTGATGGGAAAGCTCAAGTCATGCAGATCCCAAATGGCAAGTGTTGGAGAATTTCAATAGTCCAGGAAATTTCAAGTATGTGCAGAGAGTGTGTGATTGTTATTTAGGTAAAGACCTGTTAGAAGACAAGTCCTTCAGTAAACCTTCTGGAAACCTTCTGCTTCAGTTTCATTTGGATGTTTTTACATAGTTTGGCATACTCAAGGGGAAAAGTGATGCAAAAAGGCTGCTATTCATAGAAGGGGGAAAAAAAGCCAATCAAATTCTGTTTTTAAAATGTGATCTGTCCATTTGGTAATCAGGAAGTTCTCTGTCTGCATAATTTAATCTAATTATTATAAAAACACTTCATTGATTTTTCCACAGTAAATGTAATAAATTTATTGGGAGGAACCATAAGTTACCTCCAACAGTTTGTGCCTGGCAAGATCATCAGTCCTTCCCTGCCCTTAAATATCTGTCTGTGCTTCTGAGCTTTCATCATCATCAGTCCTGAACGTTGCAAACAGCTCAAATGAGGAGCAAGCCATGGGTTTTATCCCCTTTTACCTACGCAAAACTCCTCTTAACTGGATTTTCCATAAAACTCCCTAAAGGAGAGAGAAGATAGAGGCATTCATTCTCTTTACCATGAGACATGGAGACAGAACAAGGGGCAAGAGGTATCAGGGTGTTTCTCTCTGAATTTCTACTGCAATTTCTTCACTGTGAGACCACTGGGACAAGTAGCCCAGAAAGCAATGGAAGGTGCCTGCCTGTAGATATTCAAGACCCTGCTTGACAGGGCAGTGGAAAACCAAATTTAAGGCTCTGCTTTCAACACAAGTTTGGTCAAAATGACCTAGGGGCTGCCTTCCAGCTGAGAATTTTTCTGTAGTTTTTTTCAAATTTGCCAGAGGTAACCAGGTCTGCAGAGGAGTTCTGGAAAGCTGCACTTTTGGCTCACTTTTGGGTTGTTAGTGGGATGTATTGTTCAGTAAATTAGATTTAGTGATGCATTTAACATGAGGGATTCCTTCAATTAAGGCATTTGGATTTTAAAATCCAGGTCCTGGCTTGGTTTTGGTTATCACAGCTGGTCAAAAATCTTCTGATTGCATTCCTATGCAGGGGAAAACATGTTTTGTCAAAAGCTTTCTAAAGCACAAGCCTCTTGAAGAAGTTGAAAGTATTTTGACCTTACCAGGATGATATGACTCTATCAAAAAGTCATCCTGTCAGAAGGAAATGAAGTCATTTAATGTTGCAATTACTTAAGAGTAGACAATAATACATAAGGTTGAAGTAAGAATGGAGGCCTTTTGATTATATCAGAAGAATGGTTGGACTAACCCAGAGTGACAACCAAGTACTGCAAATAATTGGGCTTTTAACGTGGTTTATTTTCAGTTCTGGCTTGTGAGTTTTTCTCCTAGTACCAGAATTTCTTGAGTAATACACTTCTGAGTATCAATAATGTTTTTTTTTTGTTCAGAGATCAATACTTTTGACTTTTTTCCTAATGCACCAGCTGGGGCTCAAAACACCCAACCACACTTCTGTGAGTGAGGCCAAGAGCTGGTAGATGTCAGGAGGCTTTATGAGGAGCTTGGTTTCATTTCCCTTGACAAACACTGGGGAGATGCTTGGACCAGTCTGCCTCCCATAAAGGAGAGAATTACTGAGCAATCTCTTCCAAAGCTTTTGTGGATTTCCAGGGAGGATTAACATTTCCTTGTGGCAGAGGAGCAATCCTTCTGCTACAGCTTCATGTCTTTGAATTGTCTGAGATGAGAGTGGAGAAAATGGACAGCAAGTGAGAGCCCCTGTGTCACTGCTGACTGGAGAAATCTATGGCCCATTTTGCCGGGACCAAAGTGAATTACAATTTATGGAGGAAAAAAAAAATACTTCCAAGGACTGTCTTAAAGGCATCTCAAAGAAGGTAGCCAAGGTGCAGCATTATTTCTAGAAGTATTTGTCTGGCATAACTAGATATTTTTTAGGCCTGTTCAGCAGCAGACAGTACTTGCTTTTCCAAAAGTTTGTTGCCACAGAGATGCACAAAAGAAAAGCTGAATCCAGCTGTATTGCTGAATTCAGTAAGTGAAGGCTCTGTCATGGGAACCTCTCTCAGAAGAGCACGGTAGAGCCTGGCCTGGAAAGATCAAGTGTGATACCACTGGAGAAAATGGAGTTTCATCTTCTTGCATCATGCCTGAATTCCAAGATGTCCTTGAACATGTCCTATATGCTAATGATGCTTGGGAACACTTTGCCGCCCCAGAAGGTGAGTGCCAACACCCCTGAAGAAACTGACCATGTGCACCTGCACCTGGCCTGCACTGAGGTTTCCTGAGCAGAGCACCCAAGTGCTGTGGCAGAAGGAAACCTGTGTTTTTTGCTCGACCTGGTGCTTTTGGAGAGAATCATAGAATCATAGAATAGGCTGGGTTGGAAGGGACCTCAGAGATCATCGAGTCCAACCCTTGAACAACTACCGCCACAGTCACTAGACCATGGCACTGAGTGCCATATCGAGTCGCTTTTTAAATGTCTCCAGGGACGACGAGTCCACCACCTCCCCAGGCAGCCCGTTCCAATGTCTGATCACCCTTTCTGTGAAAAAATTCTTTCTAATATCCAATCTGAACTTCCCCCGGCACAATTTAAGACCATGCCCTCTTGTCTTACTGAGAGTTGCCTGGGAAAAGAGACCAACCCCCGCCTGGCTCCATCCTCCTTTCAGGTAGTTGTAGAGAGCAATGAGGTCTCCCCTGAGCCTCCTCTTCTTCAGGCTGAACAGCCCCAGCTCCCTCAGCCTCTCCTCATAGGAGAGGACAGGACAGAGCCCACAGCATCCAGTTTCTGGTGGTGCAAAATTAGTCTGGAGGTGAGGGACCTTTTTGTTGCTGCCTTCACGCTGGTGGTGCAGGGGATGCGTGTGTGCATCAAGGGAGAGTGATGCTCTGGCACAGCCTGCTGCAAGGAAAGAGGGGAGAGGGGAAAACTTAGGCAGTGGGCACTGGCTTCAAAGTGTTTCCTTAAGAATCTGTTCATTTTCTCCTCATCAGCTCCAGGAAGCCCCAGCACCAGTGCCCCTGTGCTCATCTCCTACAGAGCTGCCAGTGGGGTTGAAATAAAGGTGCCAGGATGCAGCTTGCCTGGCACATCCAACTTTGCTGAAGCATTTTCTTTATTAAATGCCCTCTTTTCTTACTGGTTTTCTTTACTATATTCCATTTACTTTTAAATCAGAGTCGCTGTTATTTTTTTTTAAAGAAAGTATTTGCATTTTTCAGGTCACAGCTTTGTGAAAAAAAAAAAAACTAAAGGTTTCTGCTAGGGAATTGTAAGTGATAAAAATTTGACTGGATGTTTTTCCAAATTCATATTTTCCAAGACCTGTTCCCTGACAGCTGTCATAACAAATGGTGGACTTCTTCAGCTGGTGTAATCCATGATTTCATTCATGTCAGAGGAGGTGTAATATTTATTTATCAGTTGGTCAACGAAGTATAATCCATTAGTTTGTTTTTTAATATGAAGTAGCCTTTTCTTGGGGACTAAATCTTTAGGCTAATGTCATAAACATGTTCAGTAGTCATGTAACAGCTGTAATCATGACAGAATTACAGGGTTCTGGAAGAGCCAATGAGAATGTTACTAACCAGATAAAAATTCTGAAGAAATGTTTGTAATGTGAGTTATAACTTGTTTTTTGGTTTTTCCTTCTCTTTAGCATTTTGTTTACTCCTCATTTGACTTTTTGCTTCATTGTTCACAATTATTCTGTCAATCCTCGTTTGGCTTAATAATCAGGAAACAACAGTTACATTCAGGGTGGTTGAAAAAGTCTTAAAATGACACCAGAACTTCATGCCTAGTCTCTCTTTTGACACTGACTGTCCTCACTATGAAATATATCCCTTGGCTCCAGACCTGCATCTGGCAATCTCTGTTTCTCTGTGAGTGGAAATTGGCTCCACAGTTACATGCGCCGAGCTCCCTTTGTCCTGGGTGTTGTAATGCACAAGGAGAAAAAAAAATCTGCTGTGATTTTCTCTTCACTTTGTTTCACTCATGGCAGGCAGATGAGAAGGGAAAAGGCAGCATTCCCTTGTTTTTCATAGCACCACGTTCAGGGTGTCTTGTTGGAGCCTCCTCCCCGCAGAACACGCAGCATCAGTAGTGGAAAAGCCTCCTTTCTCAAAGGCTTTCAGATTGTGTTGAGATTTCTTTGCAACTCAACTGCAGACAGCCAGTGCTCCATTAATCAGCTCCCTCTGTTTGACAGGTGATAGATTTATGGCGCTGTGTTTATGAAACCAAAATGCAATTAAATGCAATCAATCAGCTCAGCTGAAGTTTCCAGATACTGCTGGCAAAATCCTTTTCAAACAGTGTTAAGAGTTGGGGCTTTGAGGAGTATGGAGGGAAAACAAAATATTGTGGGGCTTCCAGGTTGTTTGGAGACCTCTGCAGGTCTAAATGGATTTTTTTTAAGAAATAAAAGAGCCAAAGGGAAAGACAAAAACCTTCAGGTTGGCTTTACGTCTGGGAGTAGGAGTAGGGGTAAAGGAGCATCGAGTGATAAAGTGTTAAGTCCCTGTGTTTGTGTGGTTTCTGCAGGCACAATGTTTGCTTTTGCTCCAAGTGGCCCAGCAGCCATGAATGGTATGTTCCTTTCCAGGGAAACATGCCCACTTCATTAATTAATATCAACAATGCCATACAGACATGGCAAAGTTAGGTGCTACATTTGTAAATGCTTTCTTAAAAAGCTTTGGGTCTCTTGATTTCCTCAGTGTTTCTCCTCATACCTCAGCAACTGATTTCCAGAAAACTACCATCAAGTAGTTTAGTTTTATTAAGCTGTTATTTATTCATATATTTATTTACTATGGAATGCATTTGTTTTTCCTCGAAGCAGCTTCAATATTCATGTTGAGAGTCCAAAATGTTTTGAGGTTTTATTCTTCCATCCATTGTAAATCCTTTGAGGAGGAATGCTGAGGTTACTCTCATTACCAATTACTCAATATTGTTGATAATTACTATGTGCTCTTCATACAGTGTGTAAAGGGAAAGATACTCAGCTATTAGTGCCAGTGCTCCCTATGCAGTCAGCATTATGAATTGGTTCTTTTATAGGAGATCATGAATATATTCCTGTACATACCAGGGGATGGATGTCCCAAGAGCCTTTTAACTCAATGGAAAAAAATCTGACAGGTTTCTGAAAATGGGACTACCAACTTTTGCAGCAACAAACAAAGTTTAAAAAATAAACTTTGCTTGATCTGTGTGTTAGTTTGCTTAATAAATCTTTTCATTTTTCTGGCACCTAATTCTGTGTTTGAAAGTCAAGAAAGCCCATTTGTCATTCTTGTAAACCTACCTTTCATTACAATCCTCTATTTATCAGGAGCTCTTGTGTTGAGTCTGCTAAGGAGCCAGTACTCAAGATTCACCAGAAAAAGGAAACAGAAGTCTCAGCAAAATCTCTGCATATTTGGCGCCACTAAAATTATGCCTATAGCCAGTGGCCATGTAATTAATTTTCTTATGGTGCCAGAGTAACTCAGTGAGAAATTGTCTCCATCCCTAAATCCCCACTGCACTGCTCCTTGAAAGGCAAGGAGTATTTGGAGGGTGTGATGGTGAAAAAGGTGCATCACACACCAATAACCTCTTGATGGTGGTGGAGTGGCCATGAACACCTAGATAGCTGTCAGTGTTTAAAATTCTGGGATAGTGAGTCTGTAGGAAATGATCATTGTGTGTTTAGCCCTCATGTACTTGGCCATTTCATGATAATAATGAGTTACAGAGAAGCTCCAGGTGAAAGGAATGTGTTAATGACTTTTAAAGATTCCTCAGGAATGTGATGTCCCAGCTGGGCATGGATGGGATGGGATGGTTCTAGAGCTGGCAGGTGTATGTGTCCTTGCTCCTACAGCCAAGGCTTACAGAAAGGACCACCTTGCTGTGGCCATTTTCATTTCCCCTAATTAACAGAAAAACACTGGTTTCTCTGAATCTTGGGGTAACCACAGTAAGCATTCCTATGTGAAATGTCCTAAACCTGCTGTGACAGGAGGTTTACTGGCTGCAGTTCTGGATCACATTTTTGGACCACTGAGTCCAACAGTTTGTTGCTCTTGCTGCTTCCAGGAGAGTTGTTGGGAGGCTTTGGAGGAAGGCACTACAACCCCAGCACCAAGTCCTTGAGTAGAATATTGTTGGTAAGGTTCATCTTCTCCCCATGAAAACCTTCTCTGCTCCCTGGTGCAGCACCAGCCACCCCAAGCTTCTTCGACTGCAGCAGCAACACCAGGGGAAGAAGCAGGTGATGGGAGTAAAAATCAGTTCTCCCACATTTACTTTTTTCCCCAGAAAAGGGACCCCCATCCTTGTTAAAGCCCTGCCTGACTGACAGGAGTGAGCAGCTTTCATCCCTGCCATGCTGGCTGTCACTTTACCTCCTAAAAAATGAAGCTCCATTTTATTCTAGAGCAAATTACCCCTTCCTCCACAGTAAGTTCTTCTAAAGACAGCTATTGACCATATAGCCTGAACACTGCATGCATTCTGCTGGATTTTTGGATTTGTTTTAAATTTTCCAATTGTTAATTTTATAATGTGTCCCTCAGGTCCCCTATTAGTGGACAGCTTACGGAGGAGGTCTGGGTTACTGTTTACCACAGCCCTCAGTACTTTGGCATCCCTTGAGTCAAATTGAGCTCTCAGGCTTCTGCTTGCCAAGTTAAATCCTTTTAGCATTTTTATAATCTCCAAACACACGTTCCTTCATCTCTCAGTCTCAGCAATTCAGTAAGCATTTGTTGTTTGAAATCAGATCATGATGAAATCTCTTAATAGTCACTCTATGAAAATATTTTGTTTAAAAAACACTCAAAACTTAATTGGAATGAAAATACCAGCAGCTGGGTTGCAGTTTGAAGTCATGAGTCTGAGAAGCAGCTGGAGCAGCGGGGTTCCCAAAGACACTTGTAAATCATCCTCTTCCTCCAGGAAGGTTTCAAGGCTGCTGGATTTTGGCAGGCAATGAAAGGGACCCACTTGAGTTCAGCCTCCTCTGACCAGCACCATGTGCTGCTGGGGCATATGTCCCTTAGCTCTGCAGATAGACAGGGAGCACAAAACCTTCTCTGTCTTCCTCTACGTTTTACAAAGGGCTCTGATGAGCTCAATGTATGGCCAAAACATCATTGTCATCACTGCCATAACTGAATGATGACTTGCTCTAATAGACATTAATTTCTTTTCAGCTCCTCTAATGAAACTTATGGACATAGATGAAAAAGAATTTGAAATTAATCCTTCATCTGTAGCAATGGCTCTGACTTGTCCTAAAACAGAGATCTAAATTAACTGGCACAACCACTGTGAACCAATTGAACAATTTTTTTGTCATATTTTATTTGTCCTTGCTCAGATCAGTTGCTAAGATGAAATGAGTTTGAGAGCTTGGATATGCACAGTAGAGTCCCTCCTATGAGCTCAGCTGAAAAGATGTTGGAAGTTTTTAGACTCATTCACTGCCCAGTGTCCACAAGATAAAATTCCTTCCCCCAGAAGAGCTAATTGAGAAGGGTGGAATTAAGTGCTTGAAGAAGTTGCCTTCTTTGGGTGGAGGTGATCTTCATAGACAGATAGCATAACAGCTCCCTCTTTGTATCAGAAAAAAACAGCTCTTCAATTTGATCAGTGTAGAATATTTTGTGTCAGATAAAGAGGAAAATGAATTTGTCAAAAAACATTTTAATTTGGGCACAAAACGAGATACAAGCAAAAAAAAAAACCCCAAAACAAACAAACAAAAAAAAAACCAAAAAAACCCCAAACCCTGAATGAAAGCAAAGGGATCGGAGCAGCTTTGAGATTAATTCCTCTCATTGGATGTTGAAGTTCAAATTGTACTTATGACCAGCAGGATGTCTGGATCCCTAAAACATTTTTTAGAATTACAGATATCTTAATACAAACTTGGCACATACTGTAACAAGAACATCAGCAACCTCTGAAGTCTGAAAGGAGCCGGTGCACCCACCTGGATGAGGCACCCAGCTCTGTCAGCAGCAATACAGGAACTTGGGTGAGAACTTATGGAAGTTTAAAAACACCATCCAAAGTGTTTTTAACTGTGACTGCAGCCTTAACCATCCTGATGGGCTTTTTGGTTTGTTTTATTTTATTTTTCTTTCTGATAACCCAGCATGCAAGCCAAGGGTAAAGTTTGCAAAACTAACTGGGTAAAGATATAAACCAGATTTCCAGCTTGAAGGGGTTGTGCTTGTTTTAACTCCTACTGAACAATCCTCAAGGTAATCACAGCCATGAGAATGAGCAGAGAGGGAGCATGCGTGTTTTCTAGCAAAAGGGGAAAGATTTTCTCCTGTTAAGTCACTGCACCCTGATCATACTGTAAATCCTTTATTAGAGGATAATGTGTGCTCCCTACACATAGTTTGCTTTTTCTTTCTCAGCAGTATTCTTTAAATGGTAACAAGCCACTTGTTTTGTGTTTCAGGTTATTTTTGCTGGCTTTTTAATTCCTTCATCAAGTGTTTGGTTGAGTGCATGGACACCGAATGCTGAAACTCATCGGTCCAGTCATAGCTGCACTCTTCATTTTTCCTAATAGATTTGGTGGGAATAAAACTTGGGAAATGTAAAAAAGGGGTATCTGCCCTGTTCATTGAAGTGGGATCTTTCTGAAACTCCAGCCTGAAGAGGTTCCCTCACATCACTACTGTAAAATCCCTGCATTCATGGAACAAACTCACGGAATAATTGCCTCATGCACCTCCTTTGTCACCATTGACATCAAGGTGAGTGTATATCATGTACTTGTACACCAGTATCAGGGCTTCTCTGCAAATGAGGTGGAGGTGGCCCGTGGAGGAAGGATTTTTAGGATCCTGAGTAAGGTCTGGGTCAGGGAGCAGGTAGAACACTAACCAGGACATCACCTTTCTGGGGCCACCTCTGTGCTGATGCAAACAGTGCTTGAGCCAAAATTGTCCAGAGGAGGACAATCAGTTCTAGTAGCTGATAACTAATTCTGGAGGGTTTCTTTTGTTTGTTTAATCACCTTCCAAATTCTGTACTATGAAGATGCTTTCCTGCAGACAGCACTGTAGACAGCAGGAATGTCTCATCAGTTTGGCAATGCAAAATGGACACAGATTAAAAATATGATGTGGACTAAACCTGGGGAGCATTTGCCAAAGTATTCTGTGAATAGTAACTTGGATTTTGAACTGAATTCACTTTGGCCTTGTTCCCCCTTCTTTGGAGCTCACACACACAGATCACTTCTGTCTTGCCATTCTGGCCAAGTTCAAAATCAATCTTTATTAATAATTATTTGCTTCAGCCCAAGTTAAGTTTTGCGTTTACCACGTTTGCATCACAGATACTCAAAAAACAAAAAAGGTGGGGGAGACGAAAGTGAATGCAGTGATTTTGGCTGATCCAAGAGATGCTGAAGTGATAAGGAGGAAGGTATCCACATTAATAATTTTTTCCTCATAAGCATAGCAGAAGATGCATTTTGTGGGAAGAAAAGCACAGGAAAATCTGTTTGCTCCTGGGCTTTGCTGAGGGTCACATCTCACCCAGAGTAGTCCCATCAGTCCTTGTATCATCAGTGGTACCAAAGGAGGAGATGCCAGGTGAAGGCAGGTGGAAGGAAGTTTCTGGTGTTGTAGGTGACCTTGGTGTTCTTGTGCCCAAGCTGTGCTGAGGGGTTGTTGCTCAGGTTGTCTTAAACACAAGAATAAATGTACGTATTGGTCTGGCTGTCTGAGGCAGAAAAAGGTGGTAGTGGTGGCTGGAAAATATGACTGGGTAGAGAGGGGTGGGAGGCAATGGGTGTTTACAGCTCAATTTCAGATAAAACGGCTTTAGCCATAAGTGTTTGTCAGCTCTATGAGCAATCGATGAAAGACAGGAAAGAAATAAGAAAATAAATCAGGGTGCAATTTTTTAAATGAGAACTTTGAAACAGGTTGATTCTCTCCACAAAGTTTCTGCATTCAGAAAAGTTAAATCTGTCAAATGTTTTATTACCTTGTGTATTCATTTGAGCAATCAGGGAGTTCATTGCACTCCAAAGTAAGCACAGAAACCAAGAGAGAAACTGGAGTTTCCAGAAGAGGCAGCTATCAAAAGGCTAAAAGCTGACATTCCCAGTTGAGGTCTTGTAAATCTTTTTTTCCTTTATCCTTCTGGAGTAGCCAGATTCTGAATTGCTAGATTAAATTTATCTTTCTGAAGAGAAAAAAGATCTTTTTCCACACATATTTCAGAGCTAAGCACAAACCCTCAGGTTTACTCTGCTGAAACTCAAGTGGATGCCATCATTGTGTTGACCACTTGGTTATCACTGCAGATGTTTGAGGGTTATGGATTCTGTCCTGAGATCATATTAAATCTTAAATTAAATTTCTGAAGTACCAAGTAAATCAGAGTATCTGCAGGTATAAATTAATCAAAGAATATAAATGAATAACCGAGGAAGCTGCATCCATTTACACAGCCTGAGTTTGTGAGCTGTACTATATCTTCAGCTAACTGCATCTTCCTATGTCATGAAGTTAATTTAATAATTAAAAAAAGCTGTCATCTAACACAAATCACATCTTTAAGGTTCAGGATATTCATCATTCTGTGAAGATACCCAGTAACGAGCAAACCTTTTCTTTATAATTTTGAATATATCCTTGAGCATCATGGATTTAAAAATGCACTCTGAACATTTGCTGTTGGAACACTAAACTGTACATTGGGCAGTCATTCACAGGAGGGGAGATTATTGTTTTTAGAGCAATTTTTTAACTAGTTTTTAAAAGTACAGGATTTAGAAACAGTTGAACACCTCCTACATGTAAAGTAACTTTTGCATCCATGATCCCATGACTAATATTGTGTTGATGCCCTTCCTGGAGCCAAATGAAAAAAAAAAAAACAAAAAACTCCACATCTGCCTATCTGCTGATGTCTTCAGGTGGTGTCGTAGGCCCCAGTACCAGTTTGGGCCAAAGCAATCTGTACATTCAGGGATCACAGGTGCCCTGTTGTGGTGTGTGATAACATTCCCCATATGAGCTTCAAACCACCAAGCAATTTGGTGACCTCCTTGCCACACCCCTTTAATTCACCTCATGACTGAGTTTTCTCCCACTTGGGGATGTCTTGCCCATGCTAAAGCTGTTGTTCCCCTAATTACCATCAGTTGAATGAGAAACATCTCCCCAGCTTCCTTCTCCAGAGCAACCTTTTTCTTTGCTGAAAGAAAAATGTTGTGGCTTTGAGCATGACTGCTTGTTAATAGTGTATTATTAACAGTATATTTAATAATGTCAGATGTGAAATCAGGCATATTTAGGTGTTTGGTTTTGGTGTTTTTTTGGTTTTTTTTCTGGGTTGGTTTCCTGATAATTTACTATGATACTGAAGCACCAATTTGAAACTAAAGAAAGCAGCAGAGAACTCTACTGGTTTACTTCATTTACTATTCAGAAGAAAACCTTTGCTGCTTCCTATATTATAAAATAAACTATAAACAAAAGCAATTTAATTTTTTTGTTGCAATGTATAACAGCCACAGTAGTTATTTTAGTTCCAGGACAACTAGCAGCTGCTATATCTTGCACTCCTGTTAAAATAATGGTGACCTCAATTATTTGATGTTTCACATCCCAGAGATCACTATGAGGTGCCCAGAGCAGCTCTTTAAGCTGAGGAGCCCCAGAAGAATTGCAGCTGAGTGACTGGGTGCAACCCCCTGGGGTGGGGTTTGGCTGGAGACCTAAACTGGTGGAAGAAAATTGGGTGATGAGAGACTTGGATAAGGGCTGGAGCTGGGGCCTCCTAGCTCTGGAGGTTTTTCTGGTGGAACACAGGGGAGTTGGGTTGAGTTGAGTTGGGTTTACTTGAGTTGAGTTGTCTGTGGGTTTGGGTGGGTTTTTGCTTCTGTTTCCCACCTTAAGGAGAACGTGGGAAGTTCTTCCACCTGCTTGCTGGAGCTGCAATGTCCTAGGAAAAAAATGCCCGCTGAGCGGGAGGTATGAGCTGCTGTGGACCAGGGCTGTGGGTCCCATGGCCAGCAGTAAGGACCTTTATCTGCTGGGGGTCACTCTCACCTCTGTATTGTGACCCCTGTGCTCACACCTTGAGCTGATCAGCCTTGTTTGTTCATTTTCATCCCTGTAACAGTGGGACAGCTGTGGACTGGAAGAGCAGAGGAGCTCTTGCCCTTTTCTGGCCCACCCTGGCTGCTGAGCAGGAGGGATGCAAGCTTGAGCTCCAGGCTGGAGGGGATTCCTGGAGGAGAAACCTATGGACCCCTCTCCCTGGCTCCAGGATTTCCTGGGAAAGGTTCTGCCAAGCTCCATGGCCATGTCCAGCCTTCTCCAAGGTTGGTCCTTGGTCCAAGGTCTCCAAGATGACATGAGCTGGCCCCCAGCCTCTGGTGTCAGTCAGTGTGCTGGGTGTCTCCATGTCCTTGGGAAGGTTGTCTTGACTCTCCAGAGCTTCTCTCTGTTTGTTTAGGTTCTCCTAGTGCTGTGACACCTCCATTCCAAGTTATTTTGTCAATGTTGAGGAGGTGGTTTGTTGGCCAAGGGTTTGTTTGGAGAACTGAGTTGGGTGTCGTGGTGCCTTTTGGGAAAGGACCCCTGAAACATTATAGAAACAGATATTTTTCCATGACCTGTGAGATGTTACTGAGGCTCAGGGTTGAGAAATATGTACTCTGGCATATGAATGGTTAAATTTGTAATGTCTGATGAGTTTATGAATTTGTATTGATGAAGTGACCAAACCCTCTTCTCTAAGGTCTTGATCAAAAATGTGAGCAATCTATGGGAACATGTATTTTCTGGTGGAAATTGTATAAATAAGGTGGTCTTTTCTTCTTCTGTAATAATAATATTATGTTTTAAGCTCCTATCAGTTTAGTCCTTTAACAACAGCTGCAGAAAAACTGAGTTTTGATTTGTGATGTTTTTGCACTCTGATCTACTTGTGGCTTCTCCATCAGTTTGTGTAACCCTGCAGCAGCACCAGCAGTGGCTTTGTCACCAAACCCTTCAGTGAATCCATGCTGTGCAGGCAGCAAATCCCCTGGAGAGCAGCTCATCTGAGCTCATTCTCCAGGACAGGTTCTCAAACATTGATGTCACCAGGCATGCATCATTCCAGCTATTCAGAATTTACGGCTTATAAGGCACTGTTGGGACCTGTTTGTTTTCTAATTCAGATTTTATCATTTTTTTCCCCCTTTCATTTATGGCTGCCTTTTGTTGTAAGCTTACACCTAATGGTGTGACCTGCTTCCTAGAAATACACAAAACATTTCTTTTCACAGATTTGGATTACTTGTTGAGCTCTAGACACCCTAAGAGAAGCTGCCATGCAGTTATAAATGGTGGCCAATATTTAATTCCAGGAGTTGTGTTATGTTTTATTTCTGTTTATCCTGACTTTAATGTCTCATTGTGTTCCAATGAAATTGCTATTGATTTACACTGGGAAGTGTGAGAGCAGAGTCAAACCTTTTGTATTGAATTTACACAATATCTTGGGGGGGAAATTCAGTGTTTGCTGTGAGCTGGCCGTGCTGCTGCCCTGCCATGGCTTTCTGCACCAGGGGCTCAAGGTTGGTCCTGCTGGGAAAAAGCCACTGGGATGCAGCATCAGGGATGAGCAAAGTGGTCTTTGCTGGAACTGAAAATAGCTGAATTTGCCTTTAATTATATTCTGGGTGATCATTGCAGCTCTCTTCCTGTGCAGTTCTGGCTATGGAGGAGGCACAGGGATAGGAGGGGTTGGGGATGTCCCAAAGTTGCCCAAGCCAGATCAGAGCCTACCACAACTGGAAAAAGCCAACCATGACCCATGATGGAAGTATTCTATTGCTTCTCAGGTCTCCCTCCATCATTGACAAGGAAAAAAACCTGTTGTTGTTGGACCAGTTACCTTCTGAAGAGATCATGGCATCTCAAACCAGTGTTCAGAGCTGTGTCCCAGCTCTGATGGGACACTTTACTGACTCCTGACAATCCTTTTTGTGAAGAAATTGTTCCTAATACCCAATTTAAACCTCTCTTGGCACAACATGAGGCTGTTTCTTCTTGTTCTATCACTTGGGAGAACAGACCAAGTCCCACCTTGCTCCAAGCTCCTTTCAGGCAGTTGTGGAGAACAAAGTCTTCCCTCAGCCTCCTTTTCTCCAGCCTGAACAACCTCACTTCCTTCAGCTGCTCCTCAACTTGCCAATAAATAGGACTGTGAAATGTGAAGAGCCTGCTTTGTGATGGATCTTTCTGATGAACTATATCATTGGACAATTAAATAAATACATCCAAATTTATTGTAGCTATACCCCAGTCAGACCAGGTGACTTTGAGCTGCACTGGGAGGAAGGAGCATTCATTCTTTCCTGTAATGAATGGATAGAAAGGCAGGAATGGCAAATTTATGTTCCCTGGAGGACTTTTGCAGGCAGCAAAGCCCATGCAGTAAGTCATCCTGTCACCTAAACTCCATCCCATTGGTTAGGGGGGTTGCACACCCCACAAGCATGGCAACCAAAGCTCTGAGCTTCTCATCCTATCTTAGGTCTGAGCAAATCTGGTAAAGCCAACAATTCTGGTGAGATGCTCAACCAGTAGTTACAAAGCTATCCTTTGGGTTCCTTTCAGTGTGTAATTTGCTAATGATATTTCAATATATAGCTGGGGAAGTGAGAGGGAGCCTGTGTCTGACCTCCTGACCTCCCAGCTGTGTTCCAGAAACTGTAGACTTCAATGATTTCTTTTATGCAAACTTGTGTTTGGTTAATTTTAAAAAGAAATAATTCTGAGTTTTCAGAGAAATGAGAGGCAGAGGCACATAGTATGTAAAAAGAAAAAAAAATACCCCATCAAACTAGCAATACTACTAGAAGAACTTTATTTAAGAACCTTTTTTTCACCAGGAGGTAGGCATTAGTTATGACTGCTTCCCCTTATCACTGCAGGTGTGGTTCAATATAGTTATTTTTAACTACAATTTAGCTGCTGGTGCTCTTTTAGAGTAATACCCCATGAAACAGATCTTCAGTGTGTCGTTCCATACTGATATTGATTTTTAAATGCTTAAAGGCTGAGAAACTAAGCTGAATTATTGTGGGATATGAGAGGGGGTTTTAATGCTGTAGTGAGGCATCAGATAAACTGAGAGGCAGTTCCCATCACCTACCTCCTGCTAGGGCTCTCTGAGAATCCTGGTCTACAAGGATCAGGCCATACAATGCTTGCCCCTGCATTTCTGCTTTCAATTTTTTACCTTTTATGACTTCACCAAACCAGTTCCTAGCAGAGCATCACAAATTGCTGTATGATGCAAACGATGGGGGATTGCCCAGTGGTGTGGAGGTGATGGGCCCGTGTGGGGAGGGAGAAAGTAGAAACCCTTTAAAGTGGCTTTTTAATTTATTTGGAGGAAGATTAGTCTTGTTGCATCCCCTTTGCCAGATTAAACCTCCAAATGAAAATGGAATTATTTCAGAACACTGAATATAAGAATGAATGTAGTGAGAACCACAAGTCACCAGGTGTCGCTGATAATGAACAGGGAGCTTAGGCCCAGCTGTGCCCAATAATTAGGGCCTGCCCCAGCCGGAAATGGGCGGGGCTGAAGGGCAAAATAAAAGGCATGCTCCCAGCAGCAGACTCAGAGATGAGAGATGCCTAAATGCCTGGGAAGAGAGACGGCCTGAGAGCTCCTGAAAAGAGCCGTGTCCCCGAGAGAAGGGCTCGCCGCAACTAGTGGTGGAGAATGCGGGCAACAACAGCAGCCGTGAACGCTGAGGTATTATAAAGAGCTCTACACGACCACGTTGGTTGCGGGAAGCTCTACAAAGCCTGGCTTAAATGCGGAAGGCGATATAAAGAGCTTCGAATACGCAACCATGTCAGATGGAGCTACTACGATGGTGCGGGACGCTCTATAAAGAGCTCCAAATACACAACCACGAGAGAAGCTCCACAAGGCTAGGCTTAAATGCTGTAGGTGGCGTGAAGAGCTCGGAGTAGAAGCCCAGCATGGCAAGGTATACAACAGCCCGGAATGGTGAGCCAGGCAGGAGAGAAACCGAAAAGCAGTAAGAAGAACGAGGTTCGAAAGGCGCAGCAAGTTGGCACGCGGAATTCAAACCCGAGGAATGCTGAAGCTGAAGCGGAGCTCTGAGTGCGCATCAAGTCAGTGCGGTCCTGAAACGGAGTCTCCCAGGGACACGCGACAGTGCGGTCCTGAAACGGAGCCCCCAGGGACACGCGATAAGACTGGTGCGCTGAATGCTCGGAGAAGCCTCTGCATGGCTAGGCATCCCGAGGTGGCGAGTACCAGCGAAAGATGAGCTGGTGTTCTGAGACCTCATCTGCCGCTGACAACAGAGGCTAAAGAGGCGAAAAAGCCGGTAGGAGCCCGAATTTTCCCTCCACATTTCAATCAAAGGCTAAGAAAATTGTAAAATTAAGGAAATGAAAAGCCGTAATATAAGAATAATTGTAAGAAAATTGTAAAATTAAGAAAATGAAAATGTTTAAAAGTAATGAAATGTTTGAAAATGCGAAAAAATGATGAAAAATAATGAAATGTTTAAATTAATTGTAAAAGTAATGAAATGTTAAAAAATGTGAGGCCGTAATATAAAATAATGAAATATTTAAATTAAATGTTAAATTATTGTGAATTAATTGTAAATTATTGAAAAAATGAAGTTTATTTTTCAACAAACAACAAAAAGGGGGGAAATGTAGTGAGAACCACAAGTCACCAGGTGTCGCTGATAATGAACTGGGAGCTTAGGCCCAGCTGTGCCCAATAATTAGGGCCTGCCCCAGCCGGAAGTGGGCGGGGCTGAAGGGCAAAATAAAAGGCATGCTCCCAGAAGCAGAATCAGAGATGCCTAGACGCCTGGGAAGAGAGACGGCCTGAGAGCTCCTGAGAAGAGCCGTGTCCCCGAGAGAAGGGCTCGCTGTAACTAATGAAAATATGCATAGATATATAATTGAAGTGCTACTGGTGAACATCTGGAAACAGATAGATTTGTTTTGAAATTTGATGGTATGGCAGGACTTCTAACAAGAGGTTTAAGCATGGGGAAGTTGGAGTAGTATCCTGAGTTTCTCTTTCACCTGCATCTCAATGCCTGTTGCTTTGTGCCCATCAGGCCAGATCTGTGCTCTCAGGTTCAACCTTCTCATCCCTTCCTGAATTGCAGCACAAAACTTACTGTTCCCATCAGTCATCTCACTTTCTGTCTCCTAAAAATGCCCTGAAGCCTCTGCCAATCTGATCTGCAAGGTGAAGCACTGTGCTTTTTCAATTGTTAGGGTGTCCACAGTTTAGTTTTTACTTTGGGGGTTGGGAATAAACCAAGAAACCACCCCTCAATTATTATCCTCCCAATTATTATTTATTCATTTTCAATACTGTCGTATGCTTGGCATGTTACTTCATCCAGTGCCCAGTAAAATGAGATTGTACAAATTGTATGGGTACAAAAATGAGCATTACATAGTTGATAAATCATGCAAGGAATTTGGTATCTGTGTACCTAATCTAAATTTGTTAACACTGGCAAGATAAAGGTCATTTTGACTCAACACTGACTCTTGAAACTGGGACCCAGTTCAGAATTTTGAGATCTCTCCATCCAGCTGTGTACATGTAGCCTGGCTATCTAATACTTTAATTGCTAACAAAACAGTGGGTAGTCGAGAATATACTGTTCTGTGTCAATATTTAAGCAGAACTTTACTTATGGCTTAAGTTTATTCACTTTGGACAGAGAATTTTTTGCCTCACTTGAATAACTGGGCAAAGAAAAAGCAAGGTTTCAGTTTGCTTCTGTGCTTTGTACTCACTATAGGCACATAGAAAAACATGTGAGTGATTTTTTGAAACTTGTCTCTTTCAGGTTCTGTTGTGACCTCAAAGGGTCCTGGACCTTTTTCCTTCCCCTTCCCAGTGCTTGAAGCAAATTAAACTCTCTGGCTTGCTCTTGGTGAATATTTGCCTAAATCCTTAAAATTCTTCAGAAGAGATTAGCAATTGGAATTGTCTCTGCTTTCCTTTTCATTACTTGAAAAGCTGAGCATGGGGATGGGGACTTCTGGAGGCACATGTGGAAGAGAAAGCAAAAGCCTCAGTTTTAGGTGCAGAATTCACCACTGTTATTTCCATCTCAGTGGCTTTTCCCAAAGGATATAGGGGCTTAATGTCTATGTTTTTCTTTGTTTGTTTTTTGTTGGTTTTGGGTTGTTTTTTTTTGTTTTGGTTTGGTTTTTTTGTAAGCAGGGAAAATGTGCAAAGAGCACATAAACTGTAAGTTAAAGCTTTGTGAAAATAACTGAAGAGAGGAAAAGAATCTTTTCTCTACAGAAGATGTGCACGTGTGCCATGCCTTAAAAATCTCTTCCCAGTCTGACCAGGGAAGCCCCAGGACAGTGTTTCTTGGGTCTAACCCAAGACACCATGAAAATATAAAAGGAAGCAGAGTGAGAATGAGTGTAGTGTCCTCAGAAGCTGAAAACTCAACCAAACAAAACCACTGAGTTTTACAGGGGTGTGTTTTCTGCAGGATTTCAAAATGATGGCTCCAACATCCTTTATCATGTCAGTGATTTTGACTCTGTAGAAGAACTGGTGGCAAGAAAGGTCCTTCCTAGGTTGCTCATGATAAATGTTTGGACACAAACCAGTTTTTGTAGAGTTAGGAAGAAGTGGTTTGCTTCTAATCCTAATATTCTCCTTCCTGCATTCTCTGTGATACTCTGCTTCTTAAAGTAATTTTTTTTTTGCCTCAGTCTAGCAGAGGTTTGAAGCATAGGTTGTAAGAATGTTGTTCCTTCTAATGTAGTTATATCCACGCCATTTTAGATTTCCTATGCCATTAATTTTAAACATGCATTTTTGGGTCTTTTGCCCACTTCTGGGTATTGGCAGGCTGCAAAGAGACGTGTATTACACTTTGCCAATTGTTCTCAATCATTCTTCTGACAATATTATCCCTGTAGTGTGGCCAAAGCGGAGTCTATGTAGATTATCTGACATTTAATTACTTGAATTACAAGATATAAAGTGTATTTTGAGCTCTTGTAAACTACATAACCAAATTATTTGACTGCTATTGTATGCTGCCTCACTTTGTCTTCCTTCATAATTTGCATGCTTTCTTTTAAAAAAAGGCACAAAAAACTCCCAGCAAGTAGATTTATGTTTCTATGCTGGCTTGTATTAAGAGCTTATAACTTAAATATGAGTCAGTTTGTGGGCTGGATTTGCTGCTTCTCCTTTCCCACATTGTGTTGGAACCCAGGGTAGCATGGTTGCTTTGGAGTGTGGATTTTTCATACCTTCTCCTTTCCTATATTTGCAAATTTTAAAAGTTATGGTCAATGGATGTCTTCCATGAATTCTGTGTAATTTCTTACACCTGGTTCATGCAAAAAGATATTCATGGTCTAATTGTCCTTAGTCCATGGGGATGTGTGCATCTAAATTTACAAATGAGTTCTGAGCCAACAGAAGGATAACTCAGGGGTGGATCCAGAGACCCAAAGATTCTGGAGGTATTATTCATTAGATGAGTTCTTCAGAGGAAGTGTTTTTGTAATAAATCTAGAAATTCCTATGTCTTGCCTTGCTTTGTTTATTGCTGTCATGAGGCAAGTGCTGCATCGTTTGTGGTGCTAACATGGACTAGGGGATAGATTTGACAGAATCACTGCAAAGGTCAGTTCTGATATTTCCACCTTCATGAGCCAGTGGCAATTCTGTCCAAATTTTTATAATGGGAGAAAAAATATTGCAGGAAAATTCTCTCTATTAGTGCTGGTGTAGTCCTTGACAAATAAACCCCTAGAGCCATCCTAACCTTAACTTCTGTGCTGTCTCAACAAGCAAGTATTCAGCTGATAGTAAGTTATTCTATTTAGCTTCATAGTAAAGTAAGGTCCTGAGAACTGCTTTAGGATAATTCCTTCTTCCTTTTAGTTTTTCTTCTTTTATTTATTTAATCTATTTATTCTTAAAAAAAAAAGAAAGAACCCATAAACCAATGTCATCTTCATACGTGCACAGTTCTCTTCTAAACCATCACTCCTAATCCGTCCTGTGTTTTACAAGCTTTTCTCAGGTAGTATGGTCCAGATAAAGAAATTTAAAACAAATGGTTTAACTTGCAGAGTCTATCACTTAAATTCTGCCAAACTTTGTGTTTCTTTGAGATGTTAATCAGCCACGCTTTGCATTTAATTGCTCTTTTGACAGGGTGGAGAAAGGAAATGGATATTTTTAACAATTTCATATCAACAAGAACCAAAAAGAATTTGATGAGGCAAAGAAAAGGTCTTTTTCTAACTCCAAGATGCTCTGCTTGCCAAGTGTCAGGAGCTTTTTGCAACATCAGAGGTGGAAGGGGTTTTTGTGTTGTGGATTTGTTAGTTTTTTGGTTTGGTTTGGTTTGGGTTTGTTTTGTTTTGTTTTGTTTGGGGGTTTTTTTGGTTTTTTTTTTTTTTGTTTGTTTGTTTGGTTGGTTGGTTTGGTTTTTTTAAGAATTTTTAGACAACGTTGTAATAGAAGACTTTGTTCAACGTAGGGAAATGCATGATATGGTCCTATTTAGATTATGTCCTGCTTAATAGATTTTACCTGCCAATTTAGGGACTTCTTGAAAGCCTTAGTGGAGCTCTGATATGAAAAGTAACACACATGGTATCCCATTTACCTACACAATTTTAATTTTTTTTACCTATATATCTGTATCCCAGCTTATATTTCATACAGTAGGTGTGCACTACAGTATCACTGACTTTCACTGACATCCCAAGCATGGCCAGATGCATAATTATCAATAATCTCCTTATTCACCCAGCAAAAGGCAACAGTGCAGTTGTTAAGCAAGAAAGGGGCTGTTTGCCATTAACATCCACTTTCCTTTAAACTTACTTAAGTGTTGGAAATCTCAGGAGCTGCTGTTCCAGTTCCTTCTAAATGTGCTCTTTGTTTCATGTTTTGGCTTATCTTTAAGCACAAAACAATCTCGAGGAAGCACACCCACTCCTTAATGTTTTCCTTGGGAGCCCGGAATGTGGGCTGCAGCCTCTTGGAAGTGAAAGAGGAGGGGATGTTATGAAAGGTGTGTGTGTGGGGGAAGGCAACGGCAGGCTGCAGGAAATTATAAACTCAGCTTTCCAGGTTGCAGTTCCAGGCTAAGAGCAGAGTTCTGACACTTTCTGATTGGAAATTGTGCAGCCCAAATCAAAAAACTCAAGCAGGGAAGGTGAAAACTTTTCTCTTGTTGGGCTTGATGGATGGCTTCTTAGGGCTGGTACACCTTGTGTTGGGAGTACACCCAGACTCTTCCAAGTTCAGCAGCTAAACTGAAACCAACCATTGTTCAAATACTTTTGTAATGAGAGAATCTTGTTTACTTCAACTCTTTCCTTTCCAAACAGCCATACGGATTTTTCCTGGCCTGCGCTCGTTCTTCTGCCTTTATGGTATTTCCAAAAGAGACATTATCCCTAATAATGAATTCTGATTTCTTTGCAGGCTTTTTTTTCTTTCCCTCCAAGTACCACTTCTATTTTTTTCTTAAGTTCTAGATTTTATTTTAGCTAATGTTGAATCCATTAATATGGAAGGCTTAACTTTAGACATAGCTGGCGTGGGAGGATACCTAGGTAGTCTAGATGTAGCATATATATATATACATATATATATCTATATATTTATATACATGCATACACACACATAGGAAGTGTGTGTGGGTTGTGAGAGCAAAATACAGTGTTTAAGGGTTCTGATCCTGCAGGTGTGGGACACACACACCATTGCACATCTCATGAATCACTCCCAAACATCTCACTGTTCTTCAGTCTGTAGGATGAGCCATTTCTGCAGCCTCAGCCTCAGCTTGCTTTTGGAAGGTTGACTTCTCATTTTCTGCTGCATTCTGAATATAGTTATGAAGTATCAAAGAAAACCTGACAAAAAAAAAAACCAAAAACCGAAAACCAAAGATTAAATTAAACCCAAGTCTATGTTTTGTGTCCCCTTGCTACTGCTTAAAATAAAAATACTAAGGCCAAATTGTGCACAGGCACCAGATATGAGACCTCACCTTAGCATTCCTTTAAGTTTCATGAGGATTCAATCTTGAATGCTGAAATTGAAAAGTCATTTGTGATTTTTGGTTCAGAGGCACAGGAAAATATATCAGAGTCCTACTCAAAGGCTGCTGAGAATTCAGTTTAAAAGCAGATCTTAGGAAAGCTCTGATTTAACAGAATTGTCTTACAAACTGTTTGAGGATGTGTGTTGATTTTTTTTTCTTCTTTCTCTGAATAAAATTCAAGCCTTGTTTTAGATTTAAATTTTAACTCCGAGTTTTTAGTTTAAATGCAGTTTGTGACCTGTTGCTGACATCTTGCTTGGTCTTGAGCACAGCAAGTTTAAAAAAAAGGCTGGTTTTTAATTTTTTTTTCCCCTATTAAATAAACAAATAAATAAAACTGCAATTTCACTGATACTACTTATCTGAAGAGGTCAGTCCCATTGTTTCCAAAACAGTAGCGTACAACTCTGAAACATAAATCATTAGTACCAACAGTGATAACCATGATGTAGTCAAACATTGGTCACAATGAATGAAAAAATAAACAAGTTGTTCCCCTGAGAGCTCTGTGCTATTTAGAGCTGAATTAAAGCATTATTGAATAAAATAATCAGTCTGAATTATTTTTCTTATTGTTCTGTGAAAGATATTTGAGAGACTCCTTGGTTGATTTCAGAGTGGTACAGTTAGTAGAGGTGGCCTCCTGCCTTCTGTCCTTCCATCAGCACAGCTACCATGCTAAAATTAAAATTTTCACAGTCTGTAACTTCATGTAGAGAAGGATTTATTTATTTTTGAAGTCTGTGCATTCCAAGTCTTTTTATGGCTACTAGAAAAAAAAAAAAAAATAAAAAAAATGGCATGTTTCTTTAGGAAAACAAAACAGAAATGGGGGGCTGACTGGATTGTGTTTAAATATTGGTCCTATTCCCTTGGCATTTATTGGTTTTTGTTGGTATCTGTGAAAATGGATGCCAAAGGAACAGGAATAGGAGTTGGCCTGCAGGACGGAAGGATCTGTACCTGCTGGTGTTTGCTTGTGGGCTTGCATTGAACAGTAGTTGAGTACCTCCTGTAACATTTTAATTCTCACTATATCTCAGCAAGTAGTGTGGTGGGACACCATGAAAAACGTTGTTCTTCCTAGCAATCCAACAGAAAGCAAAGGCTTCTCATAAACCAATATTCTTCAGTTACTGGATTGCCTGGAGACAGCCCCAACAGTTGATCCATCCCTGTATTTGCAGCCTCTGTGAAATGCAGAATTAATGAACAGGTTCCTATGCTTGCAGCTGGAGAAGACAAAGGGGATGGTCTGTCCTTTTTCCTGGGCAAAACCTTCAGGACCTGAAGCAGAAAAAGCCCAAGCTACACCCAAGAGAGAGTTAAGGTTCTCCCAACCTGCTTGGCAAATGGAAGGATGTGGAGAACCAGGTGGGGTGACCCAAGTGCATCCCCCTCCCATGGTGACCATGACCATCACACTGGTGCGGTCACTGCTGGTGCCCTGCTCTGGGAATCTGGTGTTTGTGTTGGTAAAGAGCCTGAGGAGCGGACCATGAGGGATGGAGGTTGTGGGATGAGTTGTTCAGGTGTGGGGCTGTGCATAGATTGACTTGAGGGTCACTCCAGTGATTGGAAGCCTGGTGTTAGGTTTAGAAGGGTTGGGGTTGTGAGAGCAGATGAGTGAATTCCATATACTCAGATTTTATTTATCTTTATACCTGCTTGCCTAAAAGCAGTAGTTGCCTTTCCTTTGATGTTGCTTTTCACTTAAGTCAGTACAGAAACAGTGACTTTTCCTGGATTATTTTCACAGACTAAGGGAATGGTTAAGTAGGAGAGAATCTCCCCATGCTTCCAGAATTAAATCTCTCCCAGTAAAGGCAGTGCACTTGAAATTACCCATCTTCTAAAGCACGTTGGCACATCAGGGCCTGCTTTGGGTTTCCTTTTTCAGGCTGTTTCACCAGCGGAAACAAGCTGGCCAAATGCTTCTAAGAAGCTCTGAGTAGCAGCTCTGTGCTTTGTTGGAACAGTATCCATCCCCACAATGTCAGGGATGCAGGGGGGGTGTTTTATCTTCTCTCTCTCAGCAGTCCTGTGTCCTCATACCAAGCTGGTTGGCTCACTACAATAAGTGTGTTATTGCTTGAGCCTTGGATTTATAGCTCCATGTTGTAATAAGACATCACAGATTCTTTCACAAGAACTATAAACCAAGTTTTTCTCATGAGAAGGGGAATGTGCTGCCCTCCATGAAACAATTGTGAATTTCAAGTTTAGTGCAAGCTTGAGATGGGAAAAAGGGGACCTAGCAGTAAATCCTCTGTGCAATTCTCAGACATAAAGTTTCTTGAGCAGTCAGAACTGCCAGGGCTTTTTTGGATGACTTATTCCCAGGCAAGTGGGGGGGGGGGGGGGGGGGGGGGGGGGAGAGGGCTGGAAGAAACTTCATAATACAGCTGCAAACTTTTGCTGGCTTTAGTGTCATTGCTGTTTACTTTAGGTGATAATGTGCTGCAGAAACCTCCTTCCATTTCAAAGGTGACATTTTCCTCTCTGACCTTGTTTTGAGATCATTTCCCCCAGACAACAGAGGGGAGATCTGGAATCGTCTCGGTGCTGAGGTGTGGGCTGGGACTTGGCAGAGCCCAGGGGGATCAGGGGAGGGGTCCAGCACCCAAGCCTGGTCAGGAAGGGTTGGAGCTGGAGAGGAGACCCAGGGGTTCATCTTGGGCTTGGGATCAGGCCCTGGAATGCTTTGGTGTGGGCCACTATCCAACCTGGGTGACTGATAGGGTTGAGGTTGGGAAGGAGAAGGGGGCCAGGCTGCCAGCCATTTACCCTCAGTCACTGGATCCTCTCCACCAGGCTCAAATGCTTATTGCTCATCTCCATCAACAAAAGAAATATATCTTAAATATGTGGTTTAGATGAGCAGCTTGCAAATTTGGGGGTACAATACTAGAATTTACTTTGAAACTGTGTTTTGTTTGTTTGGGGGTGGGGGAAGGGAGATATTGGCTCAAATCAGAACTGTACTCTTATTTCTTCTGAATTTTTCTCCTCACTCTTTCCTGTGTGCAGTGCTGTAAGACAGACATTCAGTATCTCTGACTCAGACATCTCAGACATTCAGACCTCTGACTGACTCTTGAGATGAATATCTTTTAAATTAAGCAGAACTCAGCCTGACCTGTCTCTGTCTTAAATTTCTTAATGCTATGAAATATAGCCCTTAAACAACCTTAGGCCTGTGGTTCCCCCTTCTCCCCTTAATCTAATGTAAGATTAGTGCTTACTGGACCTTGAAAATCACCTTTGTTTGTAATGCCCACAGGTTGCTCTCATCTAGATACAATCCCCAGTTCTCTGTTTTCTCTTAAAATGAGACCCAAAATAGTGGGGGATGTGCTTGCTTGTTATGTTTATATATACTATGCTTATTTTTTTCCCACAGAACCACCTTCTTTGGTGCATGATTTAATATATATATAGCTTCTTTTATGCCAGAAACAATGGGCTTCTTTATGCTGAGCAGTCCTGATAAGGTGGGATCTGTTACACAAATATACCAGGCTATCAGGTGTCAAGAAGCACTTTTTGTGAAGGAGAACACCTGAATCCAGGACATTTATTCTGTACCTGAGGAAGTGCAGTAGGAGCAGAAGGTACTTGTCCCTTGTACTCACTACATATTGCTCCACAAAAAGCTCAGAAGCACTCAAACTATCAGCCTGCCTGACCCAAAACTAATTCTCTGTGATTTGTTGAAATCTAGGGATAAAAGTTTTTTAGGGTTTTAGTTTAAGAAAATCAACCCAAGTGGGCCAAGACTCAAACAACAACTCCAGCAGCCTTCCTTCTATTGAAAAAAAAACCTTGTGGATCTGACTTTAGAGAAAAAACACCAGTTATGGCTGTGCATGTGCTTATGGTTACAAAAATCTTCTAAGGAGCTACCTTCTAAACCACAGAGCTTCTGCCCACATTTTATTAACTCCACTCAGACTGGAAAATGAGAAGTTTAGCTCTTGGAGTTGGTAGATGATCTTGGGACAAGATAAAGAGTCATTAAATTTGCTAATGATCCTGACTCACTGCTAATCATAAAGTAGCACTGCCCACAATGAGCTCTCTAATTAAATTTTTATGAATAGATTACAGTGGGATTACTGGGTTTCTCCAAACTGGGATCAGATGTTAATGCAAAGTAGCCAAAATTCAGATGCATTTGCATTGCTAATTTAGCTGGGACTGGTTTCTCTTCTGTTAATGATGGTCATAGATTCCTGGAATATTTTTGGTTGGGAAAGTCCTTTAAGGTCAAGTCCAGCTGTTAATGTTACAGTAATGGCTGTGGGATCCAGGGGCTGCACTGCTCTTGGTAACATACAGAGTCTCTACTTAGTTACTTAATCAGAAGAAAACCTCTTTTTTTTCATGTGTTTGTTCTATTGAATAATGATCAAACACACAATAACTGCTCACCTGGATGATGCCATTTACAGGTATTTTAATTTTCTAGTTCTTACAGCCCCTGGGGCTGATACCATCTGTTTTCCACAGCTCTTATCACCTTAAAGGCAGATTTAAAAAATGAAAAAGCTCTAATGGGATTTAAGAAATTAAAAGTATGGCTTTTCATGCTCATCTTTAATATTAATACATTCAAGACAGTTGCTTTTATTTTTTTTTTAATTTTTTTAAATTATTATTTTTATTTTTCTATCAAGGTTCAAAACCTTCTCCTTGGTCTGAAAGGTGATCTCTGATCACCTTTCTCTCCTGAAAAGTGATCTGTTAGAGTCCCTCTTAATCATTACTCTTTAAGCTTCAATACATGACTCAATAGATAAATATTCAAAAACAGAGCAATTTCTCAGAGTTTTTTTCTACGTAAGTTAATCAGGGTGACAAGGCCAGTGAAGTTTTGATTTCAGAAGCTCAAGATGGGATGTGATGAGTCTGAGCAAAAGGAAGGCAGTGAAGAATTGCTGACTGTACATACAATGTAGCCAAATTTAATTATCTATTTCCAAAGGAGAATAATTTGGATTCTCCATAACCAAAAGCTCTTTCAAAAGAGTTGCCCACTTTTAATTTTACAGGTCATGAGTGCTATTTTTAGAATGTTCTAATATTACATGATATAAGCCCATAAAGTAGTTATATTGCCTGGAAGAATGAGGCAATTTAAAATGTGCCATTTGATAAGAATGAAAGGAGAAAGAGAAAATATTTATCCACTTATAATAACATCTCAAAGAACAACTCACGGAGAAACTTGGGGAAATTAAAGGAATCTAGAAGTCAAATAATTAATGGTTACAGTAGATTGCAAGGTGAAATAAGGATTAAGAACCACAAGCAATGAGGCAGTGAGAGAAGTTTGAGGCAAAGCTGTGAAGAATCCAATCCTTACACTCTCTGGATTCATTCTTCTGTTCCTAGAGCTCTCCTGTTCTGAATTCTGTTCTAGGTACTGTCCTCATAATTTTTGTTTGGTTTTTTCATTTTAAACTTTTAGGACAAAATATTTAGAGCAGAATTGTATAGATATCTGATGCTTGGTGATGCTTGAAATAATATAGATTTTTATATCCTAGCTTACATAGTAAAGAAAAATGGTTCTTTATATTTATGGGTGCTGATATTTGAGGTATTTGAAGTATTTTTTTCACTGCTATTTTAAAAATAATGTTCCAGTTGTTTACACAGCAATTACTGATTAAGCCAGAGATTTTATTTTCGCTGCTCACTGAAAAAATGTGAAAAATGTGCATCTAGCTATTAGGACTGTTCACATTATCTGGTAACAGATTAAAAAAAAAAAAAAATCCTCTCCCATCTTCCCCCATCCCATCTTTAAGAAAAAGGCCATTTAAGAAAAAGGCCAAGGATGCTTGTGGATAGAGAATTGTAAGGATGGCAGCTGTATCTCTTTTGTATGTCCTAGACTCAGAATGCTTTAATAATTTTCATTTTCTTCATTCATAAAAAAAAGAACAGAATGAAGTCAACTTAAACAGAACTGTAACTTTGATATTACCGGATTGTGCAAAAAAAAAGCCCTAATGAAAATAACTTAATCCTACAAGTGGTAAATAGTTAGAACAAAACCTGCAAGTGAGGAATCCTAGCCTGGGTGCCTAGTGGAAATGTTGGAAAAGCTTCCCTGTTTTCATTTTTGTTCCTATGCCCAAAGACTGTACCAAATAAATCAGAAACGTTTGTCTTTTGCACTCTCTCTGGATGGAAGCTGTGTTCAGCTCAGGCTGCAGGCTCAGGATGTGGTTGCTGAGGCTCATAAATGTATGTACTTGGGAGGGAACAATTTCAGGTTTAATCTGCTGGCAATAGCACATTTCTCACTAGTTGCCAGTTACTGTGATGGGTATTTATAAATATTTGCTTCTTGATTTTTATGTTTTGTTTTCTTGATACCTCTGCTACTTCTTGAGCCACCTCAGTGATTTCAGGAAGCCAAGTACTAATTTTTAAGGGTTGAAATTTCATGCACTGAGCCACGTCTTGTTTTAACTTTTTTTTTGTTACTCTGACCTGTCAATTTTTTGATGCTTCCTATGGAAGTGACTGCATGAGGCTGTCAGTGATGAATAAAGAAGGCACCACACAAATTAGGAGCAGCACCTCTCATAGTGCTTGATATTGCAGAGTAGTTATGGGGGTAGGGTGGTGGAGTGGCACCTTTTTGTGACTTTTGCATTTTAACTTCATTTCCCAAATATATATGTATAAACTTTATATATAAACGTGTGTGTATATATATATATATAAAAAAATGTGTGTGTATAAATATATATAATGAAGATAGCTGTTGTCTAAGAGATGGTCAACACCTGCTGTGCTCTGGGCCATAGTGTTCTCCTACAAACCCTTCTGTTGGTCCAACCAGCCATCTCCAGGCATTTATTTGTGGATTTGCAAATACTCCAGGGCTAACAAGCCTCTGCAGTGCCTTGTCCCTTCTGTGGCTGGCACTGCCCCATGGCCTTGCTGACAGATTGCTGCTCTGATGGCCACAAGCATCACTCTGATTTCTTACTCCTAACTTCCCTGATCAGGGACTCACTGAGGTTGAAAGCAGAATTTCTGCTTTTCTCAGATTGTCCTCTCTTCAGAGGACAATTTCCTAAACATCCTTGCTGCTCTTCAGGAGCAAAGCCCCAAGTGTTTCTTGTAACCTGCTCTGAACTGTTAGCAGAGGAGGGAGGGCTGGGAACAGAGCCTGTCTTGTGCCAAAAAATAAAAAATAATAATAAAAAAAAATCAACACTGAGCAGAGTGTGGTGGAGGGACAGGAGGAGGGCAGTGAGGCAACAGCCTTAATCAAAACACTGCAAACTGAATGTTAGCACGGGGTGCTGAAAGAGCTCAATTTGATTTTTGTTTTCGCACATTGGGTTTTGCTTAAAGCGGGCGAGTACCAGGGAGAGCATTCTGAAAAGAGGCTTTGTATAGGAGCTGGGGCTCTATCCATCAGATTTGTCATTTCAGGAATGCAGCCAGATGTATTGACTTACTAGCAATTGCATTGGTGCCATCTGGCCTGCTGGAGGCTGTGGTAAAGATGGAAAAAACGGAGCAGAAAGAAATGAAATTTGTTCATGGTGCCATTAGCTGAGCTGCTTATTTAAAGGGGGGGAGGGAATAGAACTGCTTGGCAGGGGGTGTGCTGCTTGAAAATAAAATAGAAGGTTTTAAGTACCCCAGGTTTCAAAACCAAGCACTGGTGTTTATACATAGACATGAAAGCCAGGCCTCACTGTTGTAATCCACTTGTAAATTTGGAATTTTTTTCTTTTTAAGTGAAAATACACTTTAAAATCCTGCTGTTCTGAGCTGAAGAGCAAAAAAAACCAAAACAAAACCAAAAAACAACAAACCCTCAGAACCCTGCCTGGTGCACTGCAGTATTTATATTTGTTCAATCTCTGTTCTCGACAAGCCCAATCTAGCTGCCCGAGCTGCCATCTCTTCTTTTCGTAGGTGCTGTGTTTTCTGTTGCTGTCTTTGTAACATTGGGATCATTTCTTTCCAAACTTATCAACATTTATCTTGAAGCAGAACTGCTGTTCCTGGTACCTTAGTAGCTGTAATCCATTATTTTAATACTGACTAATACTAAGTGTACTTATTTTAATGAATAAGTGCCAGGTCTTGAGTATTTCCATACATTTAATTTAGCAAGATGTTTTTCTTAATATTAGTAGGATCAGGGCTGGTGTTAACGTTTATTGACAGACTAAGAATAAAAGCTTATTCAGTGTAGTATGCACTACATCTATAGGGTAAGAAGAGCTCCCCAGCCTTATTGAGGTACAATTTTAAATGTGCCTATGTTCATATTTAATTCTGTAATTAGTTTTCCTGAATCAAAGGCTGGAGGCTGCCATTTTTCTGAGAAGTTATTCCATTTATTTCACAGGATAGAACTATAGGTCTGAACCATCTCCCCCCGGAGTTAATGAAAGTCGGCTTGGCTCCTGTATGTGGCCATAGAGCCATTCCTTGGTATTTTCAACATTTGGAGAAGGTCAGAAAAAAGACCTCTGTAGTGAAAAGTAAAACAGTGTAGGTGCTAAATAAAATTATTATATCTAGGTCTTCAGTACTCTTTTGGTGACATACTGGTTAATTTTCTGGTTGTAATTTACTGGCAATAATGACAAAACAAAGGAGCAGAGTCTTTTTTAAAAACAATTTTCAGTTCTGCTCCATTCTTTTTTTTTTTGTTTTTTTCCTACTTTTGTTTTTACCATTTAAAATAGAAAGCTCTTGAGGGCAGGGAAGTGGAACTTTGTAAAATGCTGAACTACTTGTGAGTGAAAGTGTTTTAAGACTCCTGCACATGTGTGTCAGAAGAACATATGATAGTTTTAGAATTTCTACAACCATGAAACCTCCATTCTAGCACTGCCAGGGTCTTCACTGTGGGGTTTTTTTCCAAGATGAGAAATGCTGGCACCAATACTGGAAAAGTCAACAGTGACTCCATACTCTGAAAAGAAGATGTAATGTTCTTACTCATAGCAGCTCATCAAGCTGTGAGAGAAAAAAGCAAGTTCAGCCTTCATTAAAGACCAGGAGAAAGACTTCTGTCCAGAGACAGTTTGTGCCTTCTAAGGAAACCCTGACCAGCATCACCTGAATCATCGCAGGTCCATACAATCTGCATTTACTGGGGCCTCTGAAGGTCACCTAGTCCAACCCTCTGCAATGAGCGGGGAAATCTTCAACTAGATCAGGCTGCTCAGAGCTCCATCGAGCCTGGCCTAGAATATGAATATCAACCACCTCTCTTGGCAACCTATGCCAGTGGTTCCCCACCCTCATCATAAAAAATTTCCTCCTAATATCTAGACCAAGACTCCCTTCTTTCAGCTCAAAACCATCACCCCCTTGTCTGATTGCTACAGGTCCTGCTAAAAATTTAGTCCTTGTCTTTCTTGTAGGGTCCCTTTAAGGACTGAAAAACCTCTGTAAAGTCTACCCAGAGCCTTTTCTTCTCCAGGCTGAGCAACCCCAACTCTCTCAGCATATGAAAGTTGTTTTTATGATCATTATTGTGGCCCTAACATGCCTTGTGCTTCTGCAATTGGTCGGGTGCTTGTATTTGTGGCAGCCCCTGTTTATTTTAGGGGGGTGATAGAGTCCATCTTCATACATCAGGATGGAACTGATAAAGTGGCTTTGAGATATCAGCTGATAAAGTGGCTTTGAGGAACAGACTGACACTCAGCTGATGCTTCTGAATGTCCAGTCATGTCTGCTGAAGAGCACTTTGGGCTTTTGTTGTTACTCAGTTTTCAGCCATTTACAATATTCTGGAAATTAATTGAAGTTAAGTTGCTTCCCTCCCCCACCCCAGTCCAAATCAGGATCTCTGGTAGCAATGTCTGTCTTAGCCCTTCAGTGGATTAATTAAAGGACTTAATCTCCTTGCCTTTTGTTTGGTAAATTCAGAATGTTGACATTATTATTGTTCCCAGTAATCTGATGATTATAAGCAGGAAGACAGGAGGGCTCCAGTGTCTGACACACAGGACAAAGCCCTCCCCTGGCCAGGAACCCCACACTGAGCGGAACAGCCAAGGGTACAAAATATTCTGGGAAAAGGGAAACCTTGCCATTTCTCTGCAGGGAACTTCTGCCCATGCAGAAATCGCCACCAGATATTGGCAGCCCTGCCAGAAACATTTCCAAACCCCTGTGGATATAGTTTTTTTGGAGGAATGAAGGCAAAACCTGAGGTTTGAAAGTTTAAAGAATAAATTAAAGGGTGACAGGTGGAGTTGTCAGATTTAGATTAGGGAGGAAATGGCAAAATTGATTTGTGAATAATAATTTTCCTCCCCACAATTCTCATTCTTACTCAGATGAGCTAGGAAATAGTCCAGCTTGAAATCTGAAAGAGAATCAGAAGTGGGTTATTTTTTTTCATATTTAATCTATGAGTGCATAATTATGTGCATGAGAGGTGGGCAAACACGCAGAGCATGTGTGTATTTATGTATTTTAAAGTGTGGGATTACAGATATTGCAGTTTTAAAGCATATTGAAACACATACACATAACTCAATAAACAGGCTCGGCCACTGATGATAATGCAATTTATAGAAGTAAGAATAGTAATAAAAATACTAAATAAATAATTGTTTAAATATATAGTTATAAATAATAAATAAATAAATAATAGTTAAATAGTTATTTAAATATACTAATAGGAACAAAGTAAAGTAGTAAATCTACCATTTTTATCATTAATTTAGTGTGTGTGTATGTATGTTATATACATATATACATATGTATATACATACATATACATAAATATGTATATGTTTATATACATAAATGTGTACCTTCTCTGGTTTGTTTGTTTTTTTTTAGCAATATAGTATCCATAATACAAAGCAAGGATAGTAAAGTGGGATGGGGGTAGGCAGGCAAATTTTTCCTCTGTCTAGAGAGGTTTATTGTTTGATTTCTGGTTTACTGCACTCCCAGCGCTCAGTAACAGAGAGTGACTTTCCTACTGCTCAAAATGCAGAGCTACCATCTCATTTGGTGAGCCGGACAGCATTTTAATGTGTGTTTGGAAGAGGTCATTGTACACCAGCAAACTTAAGGCCATGTGATAAAAATGCCTTTAAAAAGTTTCTGGAAAACCTGGAGCAGTACAGCGTGTGCACATGTAAATATTGAAACCAAATCCAGAGTTTTAGTAGCCTTGGACAACTCTGAAAGCAGTGGGTGTTTTTGTCATGAATATTGAGAACAGTATTTTGTCAGTATGGTCTTTATTAACACGAACAGGCCAGTGGTAGTGACATAGGTAGTGACATAAGGTATATTTATGATAAATAATGAACTGCCAAAGGGGAGGACTGTGCAAGGAACAACTTTCATGTGGTGTTTGGGGTGATGCATGACCTCCCCTTACTCCACAGGCCTTTTATCATCTCTACATGAAAGAAACATATTTTACCCAAGTTCACATGGACTTGATAGCTCTATCTTTGTAGCCTTTTATACAGCACTCCCCTATGAGCTGATAATAATGTGTAGTCAAACACCTTTAAGGCCATTGTTAGGTCAAATTGGGCAAAATATAGCGGTTTCCAAAACTTAAAACCCCTGTATAGGTGACAAGACAAATAAAAGTAAGTATTAGTCCAGGCAAAACACCCAGAGATAAGCAGCAGTTTCAGTTTCAGCCTCTTTCAAACCACTGTGTCCACAGGGTCTTGTTGGCAGCTTGCACACTTTCTGCTCTTTTTTTTGGTGTTCTGTGCCCTCAGAGAGAATCCTGCTGCCAAGAAGGGATGGCAAAGCCAGAAAGTTTAAAACATATATAGGAAGAGAAGACAAAACTATGCGTGTTTGAGTATCAGCTTTGTGTATTAAAACTCAAAAATACTCAGCCTAATGAGGAATGGATACAAGATCTGTCACTTCTCTTACATGGCCAAAAGCAGATCCTGGTAACTGGAATGTCTGCTGTGGCCTTTTCTCCTTCCTGAAGTTCAACTTTGTTTTTAAAAGGTTTATTATGCTTAGGTGATGCACTCTATTTATAATTTTTAAATTTATTTTGAAGAGAATTCTTGCCTTTTTTTCCTCCCCAGTTAATGACTACTCCACAAAGTGTGTTTAATGGTCAGTGTCAGTAGTGTGCACATGTGTGCATGTATAAACATTGGAGTATTGGATGGAAGCTCTTAATGAAACCCTCATGATGGGACTAATACTCAAGTTACAAGTGCTACAGCTTCTCTGTCACATGTGGAAAGTGACCCCACCTCTGCAGTTCAGTCAAGGTAGGAAAGCAAGTTCAGCAAACACAATACCTGTAAGCAATTTTCAAATTAATCCCTGGCTTCTAATGTACAGTCATCTCCAATACAGCTGGGTTATTTTTTCCAAATCCAGTTTCCAGTTGGTGTTGGTGGTTTTTAACGATCAGTTCCTTACCACCTCACAGCCCTTGGTTTCAGCATATGACATTTAGAGGTGTTCCAGTGACCAGGTTATAGATTTTTTGATCTAGCTGCTGGAAGTCACCTTCTCTGGAAATGGAAAAGTGGTGTGGAAAATGGGGACATGACAGATGAGTTATGGTAAATATTCATATGGAGCATAAGAGTGGGAAATCCACAAACTCTAGTTTGTGGATCTAAATGTGGTACAGAGGAGGTGATTAGGGAAGTATTATTTGCTCTATTTTGAACTCAGATAAGTTAAAGGTACCCAAGTAAGTTGCTACCTAGTGAGTTTACAAGAAACATGACAACAAACTTCATACATTCCTGGGTTCTTGTGAAGCCAGACGATATGGAGTGGTGCACTGAAATCTCTTGAACATGATCTCTGGTAGCAGCCTCCAGCACAGAAACTGCCTCAACCACTGAAGGAGAGAAGAAATTCCTTTGCCTCTTATTTTCTGTTAGCCAAAACTTCTGGGCACCATTCCAGATTGAATGAGCTTCCCTGGGCTGAAAGCCTTTGAGGGTTTTCTTCAAGGCAAGAGAGCTTCTGAAGGTGCAAATTGGTCTTGAGTTCAGTGCATAACTAGGCCATTCTTATTTGGCCTTTTCTACTGAAATTTAGAGCTCCCTACAAGATGGAGAAATTGAATTTTCCCCACCAACCATGCTGCAGGTTTCCCTGATATGTAGTTGAGAAGAAAAATCCTTGCCCTGATGGCACTGTACTTGTCTCAGTCTCTTTTTGCAGTGTTTTCCTCTGGATGGGGAACAATTTTTCTTAATTTCTGTGCATGGTAAGGAATGTTGCTCAGCTCCTTCTTTCTCATTCAGGAAACACAGGGGTGACCCAGCCTTTTCTTATCACCATGACTTTATCAGACACAGTACCAGAACAATATCAATATCATTCTAAGAGATAGAGTTTTACTATCCTGACATAAAGGTCTTACACTGTCAAAATTCTTCTTTAAACATGCCAGGAAAATAATTGAAAGCATATTTAGCTGTGTGGATGTAGAAACCTAGAGGAATTTTTTTTGTCTTGTGGTTAGCTAAGGAAAGACGTGGAGAGACATTTAAACCAGGAGTTTGTACAAGCCCTATATTCATGCTCCTGAAATTTGAGAGAATACATTTGACAGCAGCACTCACTTTCAAAACTAAATCTGAGGTCCTTTATGATCATTCTTGTGTGCCTTTGACTGCCCTGGTAATATTTTTGGAGAGAGAATTTCAGTCACTGTTCAGGGGAGTTGACTTGGACATTCTGAAAGTTGGTGCACATCTATCTTGACCACAATCAAGTGTCTTTTAGGTCATTTTGCTTTGGTTGAGTTGTGTTTTGTTTATTTTTTTTTTCAAACAGAATTTCTCTCCAAATGTTGCAGTCAGCGCAAACTTTCCATTCAGATCAAAGCAGATAGGCTGGCTCTGTTATCATCTGACAACATTATCACTGGGAATATTAAGCTGTCAACAGAAGATCTGAAGGAAACATTTTCCCAATCTGCAGTGAATTACAGAGGACGGGAGTCTATCACGCATAAAAGTCTTTCCATTTTCTAAGTCTGTATCTAATTTTAATAGTTTCAATCTGACCTCAGACTGGATTTCCCTCTTGTTTTAAATCATGCCCAAGACACCTTCTAATGGCTCAGTTACAAGATTTGTATCAATTCAATGCATTTGTGTATGTATTTAATTCTTTTTTTTTTACATGTATTTGAACCTGTGTGTGCCAACCCTATCTTTGCAGAGAATCACAGAATTGTCAGGGTTGGAAAAGACCTCCAAGATCATAGAGTCCAATTGTCAACCTGGAAAAAACCTGGTCTTGCTAGAGCATGTCCTGAAGTGCCACGTCTACACTTTCTGAATCTCTCCAGGGATAGTGACTCCACCACCTCCCTGGCTAGTTTATTCTAGAGTCTGACTACCCTTTCAGTAAAGAAAATCTCCCTAATATCTCCTCTAAACCTCCCCTGGTATAACTTCAGGCCATTGCCTCTAGTCCTATCATTACTGACTTTAGAGAAGAGGCTAGCACCCACCTCCCTGCAACCTCCTTTCATGTAGTTGCAAAGAGTGATAAGGTCTCCCCTGAGCCTCCTCTTCTCCAAACTAAACAATCCCAAGTCCCTCATCTTCTCCTCATAGGGCTTTTTGCTGGAACACCACAGCCCTGCAATATATCTTTCACTTTCTGGTTGCAGTCCTGATTAATAAATTGTTTGCATGGCTTTATGCTAACACACACCTCGTTTGGAACTGAGCTTGGGTCAGTGTCAAGTGGGGCAGGATTAGGATGTGGGAGGTTGCTGGCATTAAAGCTTAGCTGGTAGGATTAGGATAAAGCCATAATTGAGCAGTTCAACTAACCTGGAATTCATCAAGAGATTTGCAAAAATACATTACAGTGGTCAATGAAAGGAACTTGTAAACTATCAAGACAGCATCATGTTGCAAAGCTCTGATTGCAAAGGGGCAGGGTTAAGCACTTATCTCATCCTGCCTGTACAAATTCAAGATTCTTTGCTGCTTTTGGCATTGCAGCCAAAGGGTTCTGAGGGCTTAGAGTTAGCAGGACAATGAGAAATGAAAAATCACTTTGTTGAGGAAGCCTGAAAAGGTGGCAGAGAGACAATGGTGTTCAATGCAATCCCATCAGAGACTCATTGCCTGGTGCAATTTTAAGGGACTTGAAGTGATTAAAAAAAAAAAAAATAAAATACAGGTGTCCCTCAAGGGACAATTAAAAAAGATATTTTGAATTAATTAACTCCTGCATCTTACTATTTGTGGACACAAAATTTCACCTGTTTCTGGGATGCTGTTGGTTTGTGGACTGAAGAGGTAGCACTGGATAGAGAAAAATAATTACATAAATGGTACATAAATTACATAAATGGTCCATAGGCTCTGTGGTGGTCCTCTGGACAGGCATGATGTGTGATAATACCCAGTAAAGATAATCCCTCCAACCTTGACAGGTAACCCTGGAGCTATAATGGGCAATACTGTTGAAAAGTCCAGAATGCCAATAAATTCCTAAAAACTGCATCCTGTTTTCACCTAAATCTGCATCCCAGCCATCATGAAACTGGCATATGTCAGTGTAGAGAAAGCAATCTCATTGTGCCATTTGCCTTGGCTGGGCTCATTTTTTTTTGGGGGGGGGAGGAAATATGAGAATGAAATAATAGCTTTTGATGACATCATAGCTATGGCTAAGATTAAAACTTCTCCCCTGGGGGGAAGGGTATTGGAAGGATTTTTGCTCTACCAGCTCCATGGACATGTCTATTTGTACTGTACTGGCAGTGGGCCAGTTTCCAGGATTGTTTTATTGGGTGTCCAGTGTTATTGAGCCTCTCTGTGTTTTTTCCCCTTTCACTTTTTACTTCTGAACTGCCTTTCTGTAACCAATTTGCATTACTTTCCACTAAGTTTCACATGCCATGTGTCAGCTGAATTACACATCAGATCTAAAGATTCAAAGCTCTTTGAATTCTTCTTGCTGGCTATGCTATATTTACCACTCAATCACTTGTGTGCAACTGGGGAATTTAACAAGTTCGTAACTGTTTTCTATAGCTGAGGACATCTATGCACAGGATAGATAAAAAAAATCCCGAACAAACCCATAAGGATACAAAAAAAAAAAAAAAAAAAGAACATTTAGGGATAACTAGAAATACAATTTATACCCAGCTGTATAACAACCCTCTTGTGTTCTGGCTTTTATATGCATTCAGCAATTGCATTATTCTGTTGATTTATGAGCCAAAAAAAAGTCCATTCTTTATGTCTGTGAAATGCATAGCACAGATAAGTCTTGATGTTGTCTCAGGAGAACTAGAGGGGTACTGAAATACACAAATCATCAATAAATTATCCACGTAATTGTGTCAGGTTGCTACACATTGGCCTCCTGAAATCCATAATGGGCTTCAGGTTGAAAAAATAGGTATCTTTTTTTAAACCCTTAAAATACTTTTACTGTGGCTTATATTTTAATTTAGGCACACTGATGTATTTCTAAGGCTCAGCAAAAACAATGTAACAATGTGGTTTGTACCCTACTCCTAGAAAATATGAATTTCTAAAGATTCAGTAATATTGCCAAATCTGACATTTTTCTTTTCATCAGCTCTCTTGGATCCTCCTTGGGCCACCCATGAAGTTGCCCAAATATGCAGAATTTCGTTTGAGGTTTTCCTGGACTGTTTTTGGTTGGGAGTTGAATTGGTGGGTTGAGTTTGAGGGGATTTTTTTTGTTTTTTTTTTTCTTGGTGTTTCTGTAAATCCCAGATAACAGAGATAGCTGGGAAGGACTTCATCCTGCTCTTCCTTCCAGCAGAGTAAAAGTGGTGCAAGTGGGGTCAGAGTCAGGCTCTGAGCCACGTTAAATTCCCTTACATGAGTGGCAGGATGTCCAGAATGCTTTGAAGTCCTGGTTTGTCAGAGTTCACAACAGTTCATTTCAGCTCCAAATAAAACAGGATCTGTCTTTGCTGCCTTTCCAGCACTGGTGGATGTAACAGTAGAGGCTGTTCTAATGCATTTTACAAATCCAGTTCTCTTTACACTGGTTTCTTTATTGGAATCCATACAGAGCTTTCTTAAACACAGCTTTTTTGCTGCAGAAAACCAAGAGAGTGTTTACACAAGACAATAGGGCAGACATCATTTACTGTGTAGGGTTGATTTGGAGTTTATGCAGCTAAGACAAAGGGAAATGAACACCCCCATGTGGTATAAGCTCTGCAAGAGTGTAACTTTGTTATTTTTAAGGTTTGAAATGCCATACCTTTTAACATTTGAGTTATTGAGGAACATACTCTACAACTTGTACTTTGTTCTGCAGAATGCAAGCACAATGCTTTCCTTATGTCTTTTTAATTGAAAATACATACCCAGCAAGCCAGCTTTCACCTTTACAGAAACATTTTGTAATGTAGCATAAATGTCCTTTATCCCAGTTCTGAGACTTAAAGAACTTTCAGCAGTTGATTTTTATTTTATTTTATTTTTTCTTCTTTCAGGTCTAACAGTGTCCATACTAAGGTTTAAAGTAAACCCAGTTGCTCAGCAAAACCCCTTAAATATTCAGCCTTTAATTTTGATGTCTCTATTTTCCTTCTCATCATCTGCTGTGTGAAATTCTGAGTGAAGTAGCCCCTTGGGGCTCTTTCAATGATTATGAAGCTGTGTGAAGAAATGGTGAGGACAATGAGGAATTTCAGGACCTGTGTACTTGGGGGTGAAAACGAATGAATTGCAACTCTTCTTCTTTTATCTTCCAACTCCTTACCTCTTTGGGGCTAAGAAATAGTGTTCCAAGCTAATTGGTTAAGGCACAGGAAATTATAAAGCAACTTGCTTATTGATAGGTTAAAAAGGATATTTTCCCCTCAATAATTTAGGGGCTGCAAAGGAGATATCTATTATATATTAGGGCTGGCAATCATACAGCCCCACAGGACTGACCTCAGTACAACACTGCCATGAAGCTGGAACAAATCCAAAGATTTGTGTCCAGTCTCTGCAAGATAATTTGTTTTCTGTATTTTTGTGTTGGTGGTAAGACCTAAGTTAGCAAAATAGAAAAAGCAAATTACAGGAAAATAAATATAAAAAATAGCTAATATTTGGGAGGGGAAGAATAGGTATAGTTGGTAGACATGGAGAATACTTGGTTTTGCTGTAGGGCAGACTGCCTGCCTCTGCCTTCCAGAGCCAAAGTCATTGTTCAAGTGTGATCCTTCTGATATAAGGAAGGAGGGATGAGGTGGGAAGGAATTACTTGGTCTCTTCTCTGTCTGACTCTTCTGTTATGAAGAGGCCTCTGAACAACTTCTCTTCCTTTTTGCATTAAAAGAATCTATGCCTTCTGTTTTACAGATCTTTAATTTAGAATTTTGAACACCTTTCTATGCAAAGGTTGGAGAATGTCTTTATGGGTAGCTCAGGAATTTACATCCAGGTCTGAGAGCATTTCTTGGCCTTGTCTGAGCTCAGTACCAACCATATAAATTATATTGGTATTAGCAATGCTGTGTCTACCCACAGTAGTAACAGATTTTCTGGTGAGAAAATTTGAAGAGTCTTAATAGCTTAAATGAAAACCTGGAGAGGTCACCTGGTCCCAAAGCTCCTGAAAACCATTTCTTGACAGAGTTTTTCATAGGTGCTTTAGAAAAAGAGAAAAGGAGGGTGGGAAAAAGGGATATTCAAGATGCTTTCCTGTTCAGGCTGGAGTCTTGATGCCCCATGCTGTATTCCTCCCACATGGACATGACAGCTCCTGGTTGTGCTTCCCAGGAAGTCATGATGGATCTTGTGTGTCCTTTGGGACAAGAGTGGGTGAAAAAGGTGGAAAGGCCTTGGCTGACTAGAAACAGTCAAATAATTTAACCTGTGGCCATCCTGCTAACAGATCACCAGTGAAAACAGTATTTTGGCCAAGTATTTTGGGGTAGATTATCTGGTTGAACTGGCAAGTACTGTCCTTCCCCACAGGCAAGAAATGTCTGTATGTGAATGACAGTGAAGTAAAAACCCAAGTAAATGATGCAGTGGACCCAAGCTTTTTTGAGCTTTCTCACAGCTTACAATGTAAATCTAAAGAAGAAATTCTTATAGGGACTGTTTGATTGGAATGGATGCACAGCATCTATCAGTGCTTCAGCTGTTAGCACAGAATTAGAAATACATAAACTGAGATGTATGTAGAGAGTGTGCATTTTTCCATCAATAGTGTTGAGTTTTCTCAGCAAGCTCAGGTTCTGCATCTCCATTTCACAAATCATCTTGAGCTGGGCTATTTATTATTAAGAATTTGCAGACTTGAATCTTAAATATATAGAAGTCATGCTTGCTTGCTACAGAATGACAGAGTAATCCCTCAATTGTTCTTCTTGCAAGGGCTGAGTGCTCAAACCTCTCTCAGCTGCCTCCCAAGCAGCCCTGGCAAATTTATTTTTAGCCAGGGAGAGACTGAAAGTTTCATTTTGAGAACTTCAAATGAAGTGTAAATCAAGATAGTTCAGTGATAAAAAACCTTAGCTGGGGACTTCTGTTGGCTTTGCCATATGAAATACAGCATGAGATGTATTTATTTATTTATTTATTTTATGGGCACAAATGTTATTTTTCACTGGCTGTCAGAAATGGCCTGTTTAAGTTTCTTGTACAATTGAGCATTGTGATAAGTCAGTGAGTTTCTCTTTTTTATCCATTAGCCTGAATAAACACTAGGATTTTGTTCATCTTCTAAATCCACTTTCTGACACTTCCCAGAGGAGGTAAGCAACTCTTTGAAATACAGCATTTAGAATCATCTCCGTTTCCTCAAAAAAGCATTTCCAACACTGAAGAATTTGGTTTCATATGTTGGTTTCAAGGGCTAAAAAATTCCTTAATGTGAAGACTCACTATAAATTTAATTAAACACAGGGTTACTACAAGATTAGATCAGTAGATTGTTTTCCAGAAAATGTTTTGAAAATCTACTGCTGAAAATAGCTCCAGAAACCCCCCAATGAAAACAAGCAGTAAAAAAAAAAATAAAATCTCCAAGACTAATTCACACACAAGTAAAGAAGGAATAGATGAAGACCCTATCTCAGCTTAGATTAACGTGGAATAATTTCTTTTGATGAATTTCTTTTATTTTTCATCTATTTAAAGCTACGACAGAGATTTGAGTGTGAAATATTTTTTCACTTTGAGATGAGGACAGAGGAAAAGAGATTTCAAGAAGGCATAAATACAATATTTCCATGCGTGACAAATATTTCTTTAATAATCTCTTTGAAAAGCTGAAACAAGAAAAAGAGAGAAAGGAGATGCCACAAAGGAGAAATACTTCATCAGGAGATATCAAAAGTAGTACTAGACCTGGTGGGGCTGCCTGTGATGTTTATAAAGGTTATTTGACCAATAGCTATTAAAAAGGAAACAAAATAAGAAATATTTCCATCTTGGTGTTGTGTCAACTGGAGCTGAGATTCAGTTGCTTAACATAGATGTATTCTATCCTTTTAGATGCTTAACAGCCCAAAGCCAGAGTACCCTGGAGAGGCTCCTCTCCCAGAGGTCTTATGTCTTATTTACAATTCCTATGAGGGCATCTCAGATGTTCTGGAACATCTTAAATAGTGCCAGCTGCTGACATTTAGGCAATGGACTGCTGTGCTGAGTTATGGACTTACCTTTCAGATTTATTTTTTTTTTTAATTTTTTTTTTTTCTGGATGAGAGCCATAGTCAGGAAGAGAATTTTCACTTGCCTGCCAGGCATCTTTGAGTCAGACAGCTTAAAATAAGCTGGTGGTATTGCTTCTAGGAACATAGCTAGTGCATGGCACCAGCTAAAACTCAAATATTAGTTCGGTTTCTTGTAAGTGTGTCCTTGGTGAGTCCCGGGCTCAGCTGCAGCAATCTGGAGAGACACAAGGTAGCTGGAATAGGTGTTCCCACCACACCAACCATCCATCTGCTGCAGTCTAGGTGTACATCCTGAGGTTATGGCCACAGCCCTTGTGAGCTCTTGGGTACCAGTCAGGACAGGAAGAGGATGTGGGGTTCATTTGGGAGCAGCAGACCTGGAAACACAAATCTGTCCCAGGCCTCTTCAAGAAGAAAAGACAGGTTGACAAACCATACATAAATTTACTTTTTCTGACATTTTCTCTGTACTGAGCAGCTCCTGTAAAACTTTTCCTCAACACCAAGCATTTTGTTTTCAGGGTAGAGAGCCCTTAGTAAGTGGGGTAGTGAAGTCTTCTTTTTGATGGGGGGAGAAGAGGGGTTGTATCCATCTGTGTGGATCTACCAGCTGGCTTTGAGATGTGGGGGACAGCTGATACATCCCTGGGCTCTGGCAAGAGAGATGGAGCCATGATTGAGTGTCTGTGTGTGTTTTATTCTGAGGCTTGGGCTGTGTCATGCTGACTGGAGGGATGAGGGTTTTATCTTGAATAGGCTTGTCTGTGGGATGAGGTACCCAGCCAGGTCTGGCAGTGATATATTAATCCTGTAGACAAGAATTTTTCCTGGCTGTTATCATGCAGTTTCACAGGTGCTTCTATGTTCTTGAAAATCACTGGTTGGCAAGCCAGCAAAGAGGTTGCCACCCATTTGTCTGTGGGTAGATATTTCTAGACATATGCTCCACACCTTCTCCATCTCCCTGTGTTTTTAACAACTTGGTCATTGCTGAGTGTGAACACACCATCCAGTTAACTTTTTTAGAACTAACAGGGAGCACAGGGGATTACCTTGCTGGTGGGGTGGGTCTGGTCATCTTCAGCATGTAAAAAAAGAAAAAAAAATTATTATTAAGGTCACATTTCGTGTTATGATCCTTCAGACAGAAGATTGAAGATTTCTCCTGCTTAGCAGGGTCATCAGAATTATTGAAACTACCAGAAATTCTTCACCTGAGCACAGACAGTGCTCGTCTAGAAACCAGTAATGCCAAGTTGTGCAAGGGATTTTTAAGATACAGTTGGAGTCAAATGCTGAAATACCATTGAGTACTAAAGCCTCAATTCCTTTGGAAATATTAATTTCAGCCATTACTAAACTTTGCATACTTGTAATTTAACCGGTGTTAACAAACATTACGTGTCCAAAATGAAAACCATTAAATTCCACTTGAAACCAAAGTTTATGTTTCATCTGAAGTGATAGAAGTCTTTGTGTATGAACACAACCAATTTTCTTCTTACAATTTTTATTAATTAGATTGATTAATTAATGATGGACCGTTTTTGCTTTTTTTCCATTGGGAAATTGTTATTATTGGGAATGGTTATTGAACTCAAAAAAATGGTCATGCCACAGACTAATTCAAAAGGCAATCAAGACCCCAAATACCCTGCTCTCTACAAACAAAAAGCTCTTTCATCTTTACATGTGCCTAGATACATCTCACTGCTTCCACACAGGGAAAGAGAAAAAACAGTAAAGAACTGAAGAAAAGTTACACCATGAAAAGGTGCTGAATGCAAAGGGTGGGACTGACAAAAGTACACAAGGGGTAGGGGCTTTAGCAAAATCCTGGGCACCCAAGAGGATGTCCACAGATCCCAGGACAACAAGGTGCAGGTAACATCGATCTGTCCCCAGGAAAACTGGCAAAAGAACATACTGAGAGTGCACTCTAGAATATTTTAGTTCCCTTCATTAATCTTAATGAATCAATGAGCCTTCACTTAAGCACTTGAGAGGTGGATTGCACTGCCATGTTACCTGATATAGCCCTGAAGAGACCTAAGATTTAATATATTGGGAGCTGGATACTTCAGAGGAGCTGAGCCACCCATGTCAGATGTTTCTGATAATTTAACTCTAAAAATTAAGGCTTTTCGTGTAACTCATTCCCTCTTCCAGCTGCTAGAAGGCTGTGTTTGAGCTTCCAAAATATGAAGTAGGCATATTCTGTGTGCTGACATATCAACTCTCCTGCATTACTGATACCATCAGTGCCTGAGTCATATATTTGCCATCAATTAAGTCTTTCCCATTCTGATTTTATGTTTCCATGTGCTGGCATAAGAACTTAATCAGCCATTACTTGGAAAAATAAATATGATAACTATTGAGATAGAAGAAAGAATTCAACCTAGGCAAGTACATTTCTAGTTCAAATATTATCGGTATTTAACCTTTCTCTGCATAGGTTAGAATCTCATATTATTCTCTCAAGAGTATGATTCTTGTTTTTCTAAATAATTATCTGGACTACCTGACTTCGTGCTTGGCTATCAAACTTGCTGAGTTAGGAACACTAAGGAAACTTTAATGTCTTCTCCTGCTGCTGATTATGTCAGAATGGGCTAAGTCTGTGAAATATAAATATCCAGGATGCCAAAGAAAATATTCTGATTCCCTTGAACTCATTAGCAAAACTTTATTTTAGATGTGATGGGATGCAAGCTATTACCCCAGAATAGAATAGATGGATAGATTAGGTTAGATGGAATTCATGCATAGAGCAGGTCGGTATCTGTTGGAACTTAATACTTCCTTACTGAAAGCTCCAAAATGCCTTTATTTATGAACACGGACTCAGATATAAATATTTTACTTGATATTTCACCACTTACAGGTAGATTTTTTTCTTTCAGTCCTTTCTGAATGTCTGTCTTGAATGGAAATAAGGTAAATCCATTAGCTGGCTCATATTTCACACTAAAGGGGGAGTGACAGCAATAATTCAGCATAAGCAACACATTGGAGCATGAAAACCATAGAGAAAGCCATGTGCTTATAGAGCTCAAAGTTAAAACATGAGCAGCACATCAGAATCTGAGGAAATATCTGGTGAATTTTTGTTTCTTTCCAACCTTTCTTACCAGAGCAAGTTGCCCCCAGTCTCAATAATTAAACTATGATGATAACAGCAGGAAATTCTTGAAAGATCAAGATGGTAGCTCCAACTGGACTTCTCTGACCTGATTCCAGTTATAATTATATTGTGAAACATCACATCTGAAATGTACTTAACTTCTTATTAAAAGTAGCAGCAGAAGGAAACTTATCTCCCTCTGCTTCCATGCCATACTCAATACGTTCACTCTTGAACTCTGTTTATAGCTTGCAAGGGACAAGGTTTATTTGAACTGGTTATGTTTTGAGTTCATGTGGGTTTCTGCCTTCCACTGCAGAATGTACTCCACAAGTTCTGGTGTCACTCTGCCTGCCTATTCTTTCTGTTGCTGTGCCAGGGTTTATCACCACTCACTTCTGGACAGTGTTAATGATGCAGTCACTTCCTCTCTGCCAAACAACCCTAACATTCACCAGACTTCCCCCCATGTTATGGAGCAAGTCAAGTATCATTACCTGAAATGGTAAAAAAAAATTAAAAATTAAAAAAAAAAAGTTAATCCTGTTTATAGAAGGGTTTTTGATAGATGCTGAACACCCTTTTGGAAGATTAATGGAAGGAAATGTTGTCTTTTTGGATCTCTAAGCAGAATTTCAGCTGAGTGATTCTTCACAATAGCCAGCATTTTTTCCTTGTTCTCACCTTTTACTGTAACAATCTCTGTATTTAAAAGGAAAATGAAACCCAAGGCAATAAATGCTGGGGGGATGAAATCAGTGCTGTGTCACCGCCCAGTGCTGGGTCAGCAAACAGCGTGGTGTGGCTGAGACTGAGAGTTCTCAACCAGCCGCAATTCCCAAGTCAGTTCTTCACCTTCCTAACATACAAAATGTATTTTATTAAGGGAGCCACATGGGAAGAGGTGGGAACTCTAAAAACCTTACAGGCAATGCCAAGGCAGACAGGAGAAAAGTGTTTGTATAAATGCAGTTGAAATCCTGAAAAAAAAAAAAAAATTTTTTTTGGAGGATCCTAAGAAACAGAAATAGCTGTAGAAGTTTTGTTTAACAGTTTGAGCACAACAAATTTCTTAGCAGTTGGTGAAAACATGGTGGTGGTGTTTACCTATGGGAAAATACCACTGTGCTGGCAACCACACCAGGCAGAGCAGCTTTCCAAATATTACATCTTCTTATTCACTTAGGCTTGACTCCATGGAAGAAAATAGCTCCCATTCCTCAGAGCTGAAGGGACAGGTGGTAAGTCAGAGCCCTCCGTGATACTGAATGGAGCCAATTTAATTCTCTGGCCAGATGATTCCTTTCTTTTATTTTGATTTGGGATGGAAAATTGATGCTTGTGGATGTCTGGGTAAAGTAAGCTTGTTGCAGAACCACGTTCATGATGTAAAGAGCAATAGAGCCAAAATTCTAAATGGGAGGTAGATAACTCTTTTGTCATCTTCACTTTTTTCCAAAGATGGATTGAAATGGAATTCAGATTTATAGGTATTTTCTGGGAGGAACATCTTTCTAATGAGGCTATTTTTAGAGAGGATTCTCTCTCCTGAGTTTGGACTGGAAAGCTCACTGCTGACAAAAGAAAACTTCATAATGGCAGTAACAAACCTTCCTCCTAAAAATATTCTGTGTGCCCAAATCTATTTCTCACAGATTTCTCCAGCTGTTTTGGAAAGCCTGCTACCTCTGAGGTCCTTCCTTCATGAATTCAGGAGTTTCTGTGTCCCAGTGCATGAGAAGAAAGGAGGTTTTATATATCTCAGGAATTTATAGCAGCTCCTGCAGAACTTAAGGTGGATGGGTGAGCAGACACTGGAGCTTGAAAAGGTGAAGGACTCCATCTGCAAGTCAAAACTTAGGTGCCTGCAGCTTGTAAAGGCAGTTCTGGAGGGGGAAAAAAAAATGTTTTGCATCTCTCAACCTTCAGTGGCAATTTTGCCTCATTCATATCTAATGGGCTGGCATGCTTGTCCCAGTTCAACCAGTCCTCACCTGCTCCATAAGGGAGGAAGGAGAGTGGTCTAAGAAGAGGGTTTGGCATCAAACCTGAACTTAATTAAGAGTGGATCTCTTAGGCAACCCAGGGGAGCTTTAGACTGCCAAAAGAGATCCAGGATCCAGGATTTTCAAATGAAATTAAGAAATGTCCCCACAACAAGGTGATGCTGGTCGTGAAATGTCAGAGAAATGGAAATGCAATCTTCACCAGACTCTTAAATTTTCTTTGGCTCCCATGGAAAACCTCTCAGCTTTAGAGAATAAAAAGCTAAATTTCCTGTTCTTCAGTGCACAGTAGCAGCTGGGTTGGTGTGATTTACAACCAATTGTCAGTTTATTCCTGCGTTTCCCTTTTTGGTGAGTTAAATGAGATTTTAACCTGTGAAACAGCTGCTGCCTGATACACCTACTGATTTCAGTGAAAATATTAAAGGTTCTGAAACCCTATAAACTGTCAGTGTTCCCAAGTAATTATGGATAATTAAATTTTTAATGTTTCTTCTCAAATTGAGCAGCAGGGAAATTGTTTCAAAGTTGCAGCCTCAAGGTAATATGGTATTTTAGTAGCTAAAACTTAAATGTCACAATTTTCAATTATTCTGGCACTTCTCTTAGAAACAGAATTATGCTTTAATAGTGAGATTTTAGGTAGAGCAACGAACACATAAATAACTGCATAATGTTACCATGTCTTTATGTTCTTTCTTCAAATTAACAATATATCTGAAAAAGAAAACCTGACCTCTGAGTTTTGGGGTGTGCATAGAATCATAGAATCATTTGGAATGGAAGGGACCTTAAAAATCCTCCATTTCTAGCCCCCCATCCATGGGGCACCCTGTGATATGACTGTATTATTAAAATTCAACATACTCATGTGCTTCACACACTTCCCAGCAGTGATTTCAGAAGGATGTGGTGAAGCTCAGATGGTCACAAAAAACCTTGTAGGCTCTGTACAGAGTGTGAGGCCAGCTGGAGTCAAGTAAAGCCAACTGAAAAATACACCAAGAAGCATTTTTGATGGTCAGATCTGGGATGAAGCCTTACTTCATCCAGGGAGATGGGAAAAGAGATAAAAATCTCAAAGCTGTAGTGATATTTCTTGAGAAATAGAGCTCAACACCATCTCCAGAAATAGCTGGGTGTGGATGGAATTAATTGACCTACTAAGCCAAGTCTTCTTTCTCTTTTCCAAATCCTGGGAAAGTAACCCAGAAGAATGCTTTAAAATGGGGTTTTGTGAACTTTTTTTTTTTCTTTTTTTCTTTTTTGTGACACTGTAAACAACCAGGCCCCTATTTGGAGGGGGTGAGTAGTAATAACCTTTACGAGGTGCCTGTCCAACAACCCAAAAACCAAAAGTGGACTGAATTTGAGTAGTGGAGTGACATGTTTGCAGAATCATTGTCACCCATTGGGTGAAACTCAGCTCCCTGCTGAAAATGTTATTTGAGTGAGTCACTGGGTAGAAGCACATTTCCTGCTAGTGAGAGCCACAGTTTCTTAGGTGAGTCTTTAATTCCTACCAAAGGTCTGTAAGGCAGAGTTTGGCAGGGCTTAGAGGAAGTTTGTGAAAAGTACACAAGAAACTCTTACCTGAAAATGTCAGTGAGACCTCTCCCTTCCCTCAGATGTGTGCCTGTGCATGACCCAGACCCACTGATGCTTTCTTTGAGCCTCACCTGTGGTGCTAAATCACCAAATGTGTTGCAGAGCAAACTGCTGCAAGTTGCTGCTTGAATGTAAGGGATGTGACCTTGCAAGAGAAGACAAAAATCCCTTGATTTATGTTGCTCTCTTGTGTTCTGGCAGAATGCTGAATGGCAGCACCCCTGTGACTCAACAGTGCCCAGCGTTAAGGTTTGAGGGAACCTGGGTTTTTATGATGGGAGTTATTTCTTTGTGTCTTGCTTCAACTTTCTCTTCAATTTTTCGAAGCCAACAAAGCAAATGTGGATGAAGGAACTAAGGGTTGAGTAGTTAATCATTGATTTCTGGCTGAGGTCATGGCAGTTTTTAGTTGACTCAGTCTGGTAATCACAGTCTCAAGCCTTAACTTTTTTTTTTTTTTTTAATTCACCATTGCATGCAGTAGCTTTGACCAGTTCATGTCCCAAGCAGAGCTGCTTCTCTCAGGGTTGTTTCTTTATAAGTTATTGCAGGAAATTTTCAAGGAATGATTTTTAGACAATTAGGTTGTTTTCAGGCTGATGCTACTTGAAGTAGACAGTGCTTTTGTGTGAATTCTTGCCAGGGCAGTGGTGCTAAAAGGGGAGATGCCTTCCAAGTACTGACACCCCTCACTCCTGTTCTGGAGAAATGGGCAGACTTCATAAATTTAACACCTCTGACTGGGATCAGTCAGAAGTAGTTCCTGGTGCCATATTGCTGTTCCCTGGTTGGGAATATTGGTTGTTCCCTGGTCTTGGGCAGCAGAAGAGTGGCCATGATTCCAAGGAACTTTCCAGCAGAAGCCTCACAACCTTCTGTGTGGTGAATGATTCTGGAAGTCTTAGAAAGAGAACCCATGTTCATGTAGTTGTTATAAACCAAAGGTTCTACCAGTCTGCAATTATAGCCTCAAGATTTTCCTTTTCACCAAGCAAATGCAAAGCTGTGGGTTCATACCTGAGCCTGATTGTGTGGGAGATGCACACATAGGAAATAAGGGGTCTTGAATGTTGAGACCCAGAAGGTCAGGACCAAAAGAATGGCTTGGATTTGGCATTGCAATGCTGTAATAATTTCCTGAAAGACAAAGCAACAGGTTAGGAGCCACTCAGAATTTTATAGGAAAGATGTCAGACAAGGGGCCAACTAACAGTGTGTGAACTTGCACAAAACAAGAAGAAAACTGATGCCCAAACTTCTGTCCTCCTGGAAGGTCTGTTATATAATTCATGGTCTCACTCACTTTTCTTGCAAAAACAGGATATAGCAAAATCCTTTAAGATATACAAACCTGCTATTTTTAGTGCTGGAAATATGGGGAAACTAAGATTATATACTCCATGGTGAATATCATAGATGGAAAAAAAAAAAAAAAAAAAAAAAGACACAACATGCCTGAGACCCTTTAGGGAGAATATGACAGATTCAAGACGAATGCATGGGTATAAATCTTCTTTTAATGACTGACACTTTGCTCTGCTGGGCTGTATCAAAACCAATGCCACGGTGTCTGTGCAGCTTCAGCAGCAGGAAGCTGAATTGCACAAGAGGTAATATCCTGAATCTGATGGGTGTATCATAATCAAACAGACTCTAAGCAAGAAGAATAGAGGGTCTCTCAAAGCAGATTGGATTAAACGAGCTTGCTAACAATGGGTAACTTCTGTAAGCCTCCAATCACTGTCTTAACAGGCTAGGAAAAAACAGGATCATAACAAATAATTCCATTATTTTGGAAAATCAGCACCTCCCTGAGCATTGCCCTTTCTGTAATACAGTGACAAATGCATTGCTGGTGTTGATATTCCATTATGGACCTCATTTGCTCAAGGTCTATAACTCACCCGTAATAATTTGCTGAAGGTTGAAACTTGGCAGGCAGGGCTGCAGACCAGGAATTAATTTTGGTAACACTATAATAAGTGCTCTTTAATTAATGTTTAATGAAAATGGAATTCTTAAGAAATGACATGCAGCAGTCATGAGGCATGCTAAAAGGATGGGGAGACCTTAGAGTTGTTTTCCAATACTTGAAGGGGCCTTACAGGAAAGCTGGGGATGGACTTTTTACAAGGGCTTGTGGTGAGAGGACAAGGGGTAATGGTTTTAAACTGGAAGAGGGGAGATTTAGGTTAGAGATCAGGAGGAAATTCTGTAGTGTGAAGGTGGTGACACCCTGGAATGGGTCCAGGGAAGCTGTGGAAGGTCCATCCCTGGAAGCATTCAAAGCCAGGCTGGATGGGGCTCTGAGCAACCTGATCCTAGTGGGAGGTGTCCCTGCAAACACAGGGGGGTTGGAACTGGGTGGTCTTGAAGGTCCCTTTTAATTCAAACGCGGCAGCGCAGAGCAGAGGGCGGCAGCGCAGAGCAGAGGGCGGCAGCGCAGAGCAGAGGGCGGCAGCGGCACCGGTACCGGTGTGAGCTGTGCCTTTAAATTGCAGAGGATTTGAGAAGGAGTTGGGCTTCCCAGAGACGGTGAAGCCAGGGCAGAGCGAGGAGACCCGAGTCTGAGCGAGAATCCTGCGAGGATAAGGAAGGCTGACGTGGTAGGAGGCGGGGCTGTGAAGGGCGGCAAGGTTTAAAAAGCGGCCATTTGGCAGCCTCCTCTGAGCACGCGGCAGCGCAGAGCAGAGAGCGGCAGCCAGCTTCCAGAGGGCAGGCGCGAGGGCAGGCAGGGAGCAACTAGTAGCTAGATACATCATGGTCACAACGCGGCCAAAAACCATAGTGAAAAAGAATGTGGGGACTCAGGCGGAGCTCCCAAGCAGGCATGCAGCAGTGCAGGTCTCTGGCTGCAGTGAATGCCTGTGTCTGGCACTGGTATCAAAGGGAACCAGTGACACCGCATGTGTGCCGTGTGAGCAAGTAAATGATCTCCTCAGGCAGGTGGTTAAACTGACAGAGGAGGTGGAGAGACTGAGAACCATTAGAGAATGTGAGAGGGAAATAGACTGGTGGAATCACACCCTGAGGCAGGGGCAGATGGGAGAAGTTGAGGAAGTGATGGATCCCCCCCCCCTCCTGTCACCAGACAGAAGGAGAGGACTTAAGAGATATGAATGAATGGAAGGAGGTCCGGCCTCGGAAGGGCACGAAAAAATCCTCCCAACCCCCTCCACCCTCCCAATTGCCCTTGAAGAATAGGTATGAGGCCTTGGAAATTCAGGGACAGGAAAATGTAGTTACAGAGGTAGACTTACCTAGTGAACCACCTAGGACTCGTCAGTCACCCCGTGTCCTTAGGACTTCAATCAAGAAGGAAAGGAGAGTAGTTGTGGTGGGTGACTCCCTTCTGAGGGGGACAGAAGGGCCCATCTGTCGACCGGACCCATCCCACAGGGAGGTCTGTTGCCTCCCTGGGGCTCGGATTAGAGATGTTAAAAGGAAACTCCCTAATCTTGTGGGTTCCTCTAATTACTATCCACTGCTGATTTTTCAGGTTGGCAGTAATGAAATTATCACAAGAAATGTAAGGGCAATGAAGGGTGACTTCAGGGCCCTGGGACAGCTAGTTAGGGGGTCTGGAGCGCAAGTAGTGTTTGCCTCCATCCCTCCTGTAAGAATGGGTGGGGAGGTATATAGGAAGAGTTTACAGGTCAACAAGTGGCTAAGAGACTGGTGCCAAAGACAGGGTTTTGGTTTTTTTGATCATGGGATGCTATATGAGACACCTGGCCTGGTGGTGGCAGGTGGGATGCACCTGTCCCAGAGGGGGAAGAGGCTTTTGGGGCAGGACTTAGCAGGGCTCATTGAGAGAGCTTTAAACTAGATGTGAAGGGGGAAGGGGAGAAAACTGGGTCTGTCAGGGACAAACACAAGAAGAACGAACCGGGGCCCGAAGGCAGGTGGTCTAGGGAGGATTTAGTCCCACCAGTGTGCTCTGTTTGTTTCCTGAAATGTCTGTATGCTAATGCACGCAGCATGGGGAATAAGCAAGAAGAGTTAGAGGTCAGTGTACGGGCTAAGGGTTATGATCTGGTAGCGATAACAGAGACATGGTGGGATAGGTCACATGACTGGAATGTGGCCATGGATGGTTATGTGCTTTTTCGGAAAGATAGGGTGGGGAAGCGAGGTGGTGGAGTTGCTCTTTATGTGAGAGAGCAACTAGAATGTGTTGAGTTTTGTGCAGGGGCTGATGAGGGGCAAGTTGAAAGTTTGTGGGTAAGAATTAAGGGGCAGGCTGGTGTGGGTGATACAGTTGTGGGGGTCTACTACAGACCTCCTGATCAAGGCGAGGAGATTGATGAGGCCTTCTACAGGCAGCTGAAAGCAGCCTCACAACTTCAGTCCCTAGTCCTCATGGAAGATTTTAACTACCCCGATATCTGCTGGTTGACTCACACAGCCAGCCTTTCACAGTCTAGGAGGTTCCTCCAGTGCATTGATGATAACTTCTTAATGCAAATGGTGGACAAGCCGACTAGAAGAGGAGGGCTGCTGGATCTTGTAATAACCAACAAGGAGGGCCTTGTTGAAGCAGTGGTGGTCAATGGCAGCCTTGGCTGCAGTGATCATGAGATGGTAGAGTTCAGGATCCTGTGTGGAAGGAACAGAATACCCAGTAGGACCAGAACCCTGGACTTCCACAGGGCGAACTTTGGCCTCCTCAATCAACTGTTAAGAGAAATCCCATGGGACAGGGTGTTAGAAGATAAAGGGGCTCAAGATAGCTGGTCAATATTCAAGGACCACTATTTGCAAGCACAGGATTAGAGCATCCCTATGGTTAGGAAATCTAGTAAGGGAGCTAGGAGACCAGCATGGTTAAAAAGGAACTGCTGGGAAAACTTAAGTGGAAAAGGAAAATCTACAGATCATGGAAGGGGGGGCTGGTCACTTGGGAGGAATATAGGACTGTTGTCAGAGGATGTAGGGAGGCAATTAGGAAAGCTAAGGCCTCCTTGGAACTTAACCTTGCAAGTCAGGTTAAGGATAATAGAAAGGGCTTTTTCAAATACATAGCTAGCAAAACTAACACTAGAGGCAATATTGGCCCACTAAGGAATGAGCTGGGAGCCCTGGTGACAGAGGATATAAAGAAGGCAGAGGTGCTGAACACCTTCTTTGCCTCTGTCTTTACTCCTGCAGGGTTTCCACATGAGCCCCAGATTCATTTAGCCCCAGAAGTAGTCAAGATAGATGAGGGGTTTGACATAGTAGATGAGGATTGGGTTAGGGATCAGCTGAGTAATCTGGACATCCATAAGTTGATGGGTCCAGATGGAATGCATCCAAGGGTGCTGAGGGAGCTGGCGGAGGTCATTGCTAGGCCACTCTCCATCATCTTCAGTAAGTCATGGGTAACAGGAGAGGTGCCTGAGGACTGGAGGATAGCAAATGTCACTCCAGTCTACAAGAAGGGCAAGAAGGAGGACCTGGGTAACTATAGACCGGTCAGCCTCACCTCCATCCCTGGAAAGGTGATGGAACAACTTGTTCTTGTCACTATCTCCAGGCATATCAAGGACATGGGGGTCATCAAGAGCAGTCAGCATGGTTTTATCAAGGGTAAATCATGTTTGACTAACCTCATAGCCTTCTATGAGGAAATTACTAGGTGGATAGATGATGGAAGAGCGGCAGATGTGGTTTATCTTGATTTCAGTAAAGCATTTGACACCGTCTCTCACAGCATCATTGTAGATAAGTTGATCAAGTATGGGTTTGGTGATCAGGTAGTGAGGTGGATCAGGAACTGGTTGAAAGGAAGGAGTCAGAGAGTTGTAGTCAATGGGGCAGAATCTGGTTGGAGGTGTGTGACTAGTGGAGTCCCTCAGGGGTCGGTACTGGGACCGGTGTTGTTCAATATCTTCATCAACGACTTGGATGAGGGTATAGAATGTACCCTCAGCAAGTTTGCTGATGACACTAAGCTGGGAGGAGTGGCTGACACACCAGAAGGCTGTGCTGCCATTCAGAGAGACTTAGACAGGCTGGAGAGTTGGGCAGGGAGAAACATGATGAAATTCAACAAGGGGAAGTGTAGAGTTTTGCATTTGGGGAAGAACAACACGATGCCCCAGTATAGCTTGGGGGCTGACCTGCTGGAGAGCAGTGTAGGTGAAAGAGACCTGGGGGTCCTGGTAGACAAGAAGATGACCATGAGCCAGCAATGTGCCCTTGTGGCCAAGAAGGCCAATGGCATCCTGGGGTGCATTAGAAAGGGTGTGGTTAGTAGGTCAAGAGAGATTCCCCCTCTATTCTGCATTGGTGAGGCCGCACCTGGAGTATTGTGTCCAGTTCTGGGCCCCTCAGTTCAAGAAGGACAGGGAAGTGCTTGAAAGAGTCCAGCGCAGAGCTACTAAGATGATTAAGGGAGTGGAACATCTCCCTTATGAGGAAAGGCTGAGGGAGCTGGGTCTCTTTAGTTTGGAGAAAAGGAGACTGAGGGGTGACTTCATCAATGTTTTCAAATATGTAAGGGGTGAGTGTCAGGGAGATGGAGTTAGGCTTTTCTCAGTGGTGACCAGTGATAGGACAAGGGATAATGGGTGTAAATTGGAGCATAGGAGGTTCAAGTTGAATATCCGAAAAAATTTTTTTACTGTAAGGGTGACGGAGCCCTGGAACAGGCTGCCCAGGGGGGTTGTGGAGTCTCCTTCACTGGAGACATTCAAAACCCGCCTGGACACGTTCCTATGCGATGTACTCTAGGGGGCCCTGCTCTGGCAGGGGGGGTTGGACTAGATGATCTTTTGAGGTCCCTTCCAACCTCTATGATTCTATGATTCTATGATTCTATGAATTAGCCATGATTAACGTTACTAAAATGAATTATCAAGAGCAGTAAGGGGGGTTTGCCTTTTATTACAAAGTGTTGCCAGCATCCTTTCACTGATACTTGGCATCAAATGTTTTGTTTTGTTTTGAGGAAAGCACCACTTTATTAGAAAGGAAAAGAAAAGGGAGCAGACAGAACTTTTGTTAGGATGAGGGTACCTGTGGCTTCTTTCTCCTTGTGGAGTCTGGAATTGGTCAGGGCAGAGCTAATGCAGCAGCAGCTCTGATTCCAGTGGGGAAACTGGACCTAAAAACCTTCACACGTCAAAACCTTTCAGTCAACATTTCTACAACTGTGAACAAGAGTGAAATTGAGGGTCTGGATTATACAGAACTGTAGGTGGGGATACCTGTGCAGAAAATATTTCAGGGGTGGAGGCAGTAGCTCTTTCAAGGCATTCTTCTCTCATTAATTAGGGGGATAATTGTCAGCCCCACGTTGCTATCAGGGAAAGACTAAAGGAGAAAGAAACAGCCAAAATGTAGTAATCCCAGGAAGTCAGTCACTGGGTGACAGTCAGGGAATACGAGATGAATTTGTCTGTGCTATTCCCCATGATTGCCAGTGCCCCATCCATGTTCCTGACCTAATAACAACTTTGTCTGTAACCATCTAACATCAGCAGAAGGTTGATCAACATCAGTAAGTTGAAATTCAGATACTTTTAATCCCCTTTTCACAACTCAGACCAACTTTTATTAATTTTGATGTTCTTTTTAATAATCTCAGGGCCTGGTGATAATGCATGACAAAATAAGATGGAAACTATGGTGGGAATGCCTTGATGAACACAGGATGGGTCATATCTTGATGAATGCTGATGGAGTTTCTGTACAGGAATGCTGGGGGGTTATTTGGGCTGCCAGATTATTATTATTTGGGCTGCCAGATTTCTCCTTGCTAAGGGTTTAGTGAGATTGCCCTGGAACAGAGAGCAGAGACCACCTGGAAAACAGCAGAATTCACTAGCAGGGAAAGTATGAATCAATTTCTCCCAACACCCAAATAATCTCTTGTGTTGGTCCATAAAGAAGTATTCCCAGCACAGTAGATGTTAGAGTAGCTCATGCAAGAAGTCCCTGTGAGCTGGACCACAGCTTCCATGAGATAATAACCACTCATCTGCTCCATCATATGGATCACTTAGAAAGAGAGGCCATAAATCACCCAAACTGCATGTTCCCTGAAGCATCACAGCAGATACACTTTGCTAATGAGTTTTCTTTGAGGAAAAAAAAATAATTATCATGCAGTTCACAAAGGGAGGTATTTTGGATTTGGTTGAGTGTACCTCAAAAGGAATAATGGTGTTATGTAAATAGGGGATTGGAAAAAATAAGTAAATATTGAAATAGTCTGCATTTCAAGAGACAAAATGTTAAATTGTCCAAAAATATATAGACATCCTAGGAAATTCTTGATCAACCATAGTTTATTGTCCAGAGAAATGGTGAAACCTATTCAGAAATCACCTCTTTCCTTAGGAATAAATAAACAACCCTGGCTTTGTCAGGCTGCTAGATGAATTGCTTGCTTACATGGCACTGATGGCAGACACAGCGTCCAAAGTTTGTTTCTTCCTAGGATGTCACAAACACTTGATGACACTCGTTTGAGAAGTGATTTTTTTTTTTTCCTTTTCAGTGGCTCTGTAGACCTCTCTGTTTCTTTCTCTTTAGTAATTCTTACTTTTTTAATATGAACTAAAAAAAAAAAAAAATTATTATCCTCTGAATACCTTCTGCTGTCTCCTATGGTGTTATTGGTCCAAACATCCCAACTCTGGCAGAAGGACATACCCCTAATTACAGACACACTGGTGCCCAAAAGAAGAAGAGATAATGTCTCAAGCTGTCTTTGAATGTATATTGCATCTTTTCTTGTAAGGATAATCAAGTATAATGATAAATGAGGAACAACATAGGATATTTTATATTTTATTTTATTTTATATTTTATTTTAATAGCAGATGTAGGTGTGAAAGAGTCTGGATAAACTCTGGTATTCATAGAGGATTTTTTTTTGGTGCTAGAGGATTTGAAATCCAGAAAAATATGAAAGGGACCAAATCACCAACATCACTGAATGAAGGAAGGAAAACACACAGGAAAAATGAATAAAAAGAAACCTCTTCTGACACTTACCAATGACATATCCCACCAGCAGCTGTACAAAAGGACACAGCTATCTGGAATTCGCTGTGTGCTTTATGCATCAAAACAGATGATATCTTTGCTGGAGATATTTTATATTTTACCCAGCCTAGGGGAATGGAAAGTCTGTCTTGCTTTTTGATTTGCATCCCACTTAATTGTCCCAAATTATCTGTTATGGTGAGACCTTTCCTTCCTTTCCTTGCTTTTTTCCTTGCTTTTTTCCTTGCTTTTTTTTCCTTGCTTTTTTTTTCCTTGCTTTTTTTTCCTTGCTTTTTTTTCCTTGCTTTTTTTCCCTTGCTTTTTTTCCCTTGCTTTTTTTCCCTTGCTTTTTTTCCTTGCTTTTTTTTCCTTGCTTTTTTTCCCTTGCTTTTTTTCCCTTGCATTTTTTCCCTTGCTTTTTTCCCCTTGCTTTTTTCCCTTGCTTTTTTTTCCTTGCTTTTTTTTCCTTGCTTTTTTTTCCTTGCTTTTTTTCCCTTGCTTTTTTCCCTTGCTTTTTTTTCCTTGCTTTTTTTTCCTTGCTTTTTCCTCGCTCTTTCCTCGCTCTTTCCTCGCTCTTTCTCCTTGCCCTTCCCTTGCCCTTCCTCTCAACTTGAAGTTGTGGTCGGGTTTTCAACTTATTCCTTCCTCTCCCCAGTGGGAGAATTTGAAGAGTTTTGGTGTCCACTAGAAACAGAGAGAAACAGCAGCAAATTGTTGGCCAAGTCCAGCTGGTGGTGGCACCAAGAGGCTGGCAGGGCACTGGGATACTGGATGCAATATGTCCCTGGTGCCATGAGTGACTTTCTGGTGTGGGTGGCATTGTCCCCACTCCTCCTGTTTTGTTCTCTACAATGGTTCAAACAGACAAAACCTTAATATTTTCCTCATTAACATTTTCCCTGGTTTTCATGTCTGGTTTCCTCCTAATTTGTGTTTCACAGTCTCTTATCCTGACAGTGAGCTAACAGTATATTTCATGGCAAGCTAACAGTATATTTAAAATATATTAAAACATATCTATATCATCATCATATAGTAAAAAGATAAAGGAACTCAACTGCCTGTTTCAGTACCCTCGAGGCAAGGAGGATTTCTACAGATAAAAAGCATTTCTCTTAAGATTATTATTTTATTTTAAATTATTCTGCTACTATAATCAACTGTGTATTACTAGACCAGGAGAAATGGAACAAAATGAGCAGACTTCAACAGATGGCTCTTGGATCCCTCATGTACACCTCTGTCCAACAATCTGTTTACAGTCCAGGTTTATTTTACAGAGATCATTTATTTGGACAGAGATAACAGCACTGCTCTCCCCAAAGGATGACTGATGTGCTCCATGGGATGAAGGTGAAGGCTGAATAATTATGGCCATGTAAAGTTAATTAATGGTAATTTTGATGTGAGCAGAACACTGTACATTCTCTGGATTTTGCGAAAATCTGAACAGTTTGTAGAAAATGTAGAATTGTGCTGAGCAATGAAATCTGTGAAGATGTGACTCAGAAAATATCTACAAAACTACAGAAAAGGTCACATAGGATTGGAACAGATGTTTGTCCAGTATTAATTTTCTTCTCTATGACACTGGCTTGTAGGAGAGGTCTAGATAAGAGATTAAGACTACAGAAAAAAAAATATATATAGGAATAAAATAAGATTGTAGGCAAGAAGGAAGAAGAGTACCTTGAATTAATGATGAATTGCTTATGCCTTCAATAGCACGTGGTTAAAAATAATCACTTCAAATACAAGAGAAAAAAACCATTCTGGATTCTCAAATAGTGAAGGTCTAGTTCAAGATCCAGCCTGCCTTGCACACAACCAGAATTAATGGGAAAAACCATGGTAATTCCTTTCTGGAAAATCCAATCACATTTAATTTCCGATGTCTTCCTCCAGACCACCACATCTTTGTATCTGAAGTTGTACAGTCTGGAAATGGAAGTGAAACATCATGTAAGTCATGAATAGATTAAGGAAAAGTGGAAAAAAACCCCCTAATATCCTATTTTAGCTTGAAGAAAATAAGGTTATACCAGACCACATTTGGTTCTCATGTAGGAGAGGATCCAACATCTCCAGAGAAATGATACATTTAATAAAATACTCTTAATTCTTTGTGGGGAACTTGAGCTCATTCCACTGTAAAATTCTGCAAGAAAAAGGGAGAAAAATAGGAAAAAGATGAGACAGGATAGGATGCCTTGTCTTGATATAGTTCATTGGAAGTTGAGGGCATCTTTGTTGCTGGTTTCTGCTCACTGTGTTTGAGTGGAGGGAGGAGGTCAGAGCTTTAGAAAGCTTCCAGTTCTTTGCAGGGTGTGAGAAGGTAGATTACACAATCCAACATGTTTTCCTGTTGAGTGGAATAGCTATGGGGTACAGATTCTGCCCAGGGTGGAGTTCCCCCCCAAAAAACCAAGACTGGAAGTGACAGGGCTGGCTGGTTCCCCGAGGGGCTCTGTCTGTCACAAATGAGTAAGTAGGAGAATGTAAGCTGAAGGTTGAACAGAGCTGGAAAAGATCCAACAATTTAAACTCATGAAAGTGGAAAATAATTACATACTGACAGGTCTCCAGGGCAAAGAAAGAGAGAGAGAGAGAGAGAGAGAGACAAGTGCTTTTATTAACTCTTCATGGTTTCAACAATCAATCACTCGTTATTTAATTGAACAGATTTTGTAGGCACTTTCAGACTGGCTACAAGAACTGAGACATTTATTTTATTATTGTACGAGAGATACAGGTGTTTGATGAAGAACGAGAGGAATTAAACCTTGATGGTTTTGAGGAAAAAATCAAACTTCCCAGCTCCACAAATTACATAAAAACCAAGCACCCTGATTTGGGTAGGTCTTTTAAGCTGGTTTAAGTGTGGTGTGTAAAGCTTTGAGCAGAGGGAGCAAAAAGGAAAGGGATGTGAGCACAGTGTGAAGCAGGTTATTTGGGAACTTATTCCAAATGAGAAAATTCAGGTGTTCTATTGCCTGGAAGGCCCAACGGATACACTAAATTGTTATTAAATTTGAGGGTCCTGGCGCAGGTTATAGAAGTTTTCTCTATTAAAAGTTGTAACTGAAGAAAATACACAGAGTGCTCAATCAGTAAAATTCAGGTATCACTGGGGGAGATGCATGCAAATGTTCCTCACATTGCCAGCTTGCTGGATCATCAATATTTTATTTTTTTTCTAGTTAAACAACCACGTCAGGATCAACAATATCTACTGAAACAAGATGCAAAGCTACTTCAAGGCAAAGTGGAGCACGCTGCCATTAATCTTATTTCAGTGCTGGTGCCAAAAAGCTTCAAATTCCATGAGCAGTGTTCAGAGGGTTATCTGATTGTCCTCCCCAGCACACGGCATGCTGCAACCTATAGCAAGCAAATTAAATATAATCATATCAGCCTGCTGAAATTACACTCCTTTTCCATATGGGGCCTGTGGGCAATAATCATGTTGTTATCCATTTATCTGTTTCCCTCTAGGAAGCTTTCAGACTAACTAGCCAGAACAAATTCGAAGGCTCTGTGTCATAATTTCAGGAACAGAAGTGCCAGAGGGCTTCTAACACCTCTGGTATTTCTTGCTTTCCTGCCAGGGAAGGAGAGGCTTCTAGGGCTGCTTGGTTTGTTGTTTTTTTTGATTTTTAAAATTTTATTTTATTAGGTTTTTTTCCTTTTTTTTTTTCTTCCCATGTAATATTTCCTTGTATTCCATTCTCAAGGTGGAGGAAAATAAGGCTGTAGTGTTTAGCCCATGCCCACAGTCACACTATCAAATATTTTTTCTTCTGACTGTTGATATTCTCCAAGGTTGAATGACACCAGGTTGCTGCTTCCAGTTCATTCCTGCCTGACAAGGGCAATATTGTATGGAGAGCAATTTGTCAGAGATACTAAAAAGGGGCTTGAGAGCAACAGTAATTGTGGATAGGGTGAGTGGGTTCACTGTTCTGACTTGTTTCAGGGGCTTAAGTTTTTTGGAAAACAGCCTAAAAAGATATCAGTTTAAAGGAAATAAATAAATAAAAATAATAATAATAAAAAAGCTGGGACATTTGCTAAGCCAGACATGAGTTCCATTTAGCCCCTAAACCATCCCACACTTAATTGTAGGTCTGCTGCTCTAGCTTGTAGGAGTAGTAAAAGCATGTAACTTGAGCTAATCAGATGGGCAGAGGAACAGGGTGCTTGGTGCCAACTGAGCCCCAGGAACAAAAGGACAAATGTGATTGCAGAAAAATAGTTTTAAAGACCCCAAGGAAATTCTTGCAGGGCTACTTTGTCTGTAGAGAAACTGTGAGAAGCAAAATACCTCAGAAATTGCTGGTATCCAAGCTCCATCTTGTCCTGTCCAGGAGGCAACTCAGTCCCTGCTAAGCTTGGTTTAAAGGGGGTATTGGGAGTTGTTTTCTGCAATGATCAGTTCTTGATTCACTGGAAGGATCCTGGGGATCCATACCATGGTTTGTCCACCTAAGGCAACTGCTGTGCTGGAATCACAGCCACTTTGTCAGGAATTAACTTTCTGATGCAAATCATCTGCAGAGGTGACCTTACTCTGAAATGCTGGGCAATTCATGGAAGTGGTTCCTAGGAAAAGGCATTGATTGGAAATTAATTTGTACAGCTTTCACCAAGCAGTTTTCCTCTAGTCCATTAAAAGAGTAATATCATCAGCATGGTAATTTCTTGTAGAGGTCAATATTTGTTGGAAGCTTTTCTTGGTGAAGTACTTGAGTACATGTAAATTTGACCCTCTGCTTTCCATAATAATGTTGTGTCCTTGCTGAGAAATCAAGTTTTATATTGTCAGTGAAGGTAAATTATTGTGGTTTATCAAGATCCTCAGGTACTGTGTTGCTTTAGATGTTCTGTATCTCTGTTGGTTTGTTGAGTATCAATAATCCTTCCTTTTTTCCCAATCTAGATTAAGCATTTACTGTTATAGAAAACAAACACCAAATGACTGGGTGGGAATGAAAATTGTCTAGATGATTTTTTTTTAATCACTTTAGATTTGCAGTGGTACAGTTCTGATAGTCACAGCTTGATCCGTCATGGTTGCATTTACATCTAAGTTTCAAAGAGAGAGTTGAGCAAACCAATTTTTCTCCCCATGAAAGCAATGTAGAGCAAGTGAGAGAATGGTTAGGAAAAACTTCACTGAAATAATTTAATTTAAAAAAGAAAGAAAGAAGGAAGAAATAAGGGGAAAAAGGGGAAAAAAGAAAAAAGGGAAGAAAAGAAAGAGAAAAAAGAAAAAGGAAAAAAAAAAAAAAAGGAAAAAAGAAAAAAAGGAAAAGAAAAAGCAAGTTAAGGCTTTAAACAGATGTCAAACAAAAAAGCAAACAAACAAAACCTAGACCAAAATTTTTTTAAGTCATAATGGAATCTTACGACCACAAATCAGGAAAATCTAAGAACAGCAAACGCAGTTCATTAAAAATCCCACATATCTTTGACAGAAAGGATGAACATTTCTTGTTTATCTGTTGTTATTCATCGATCAATTTATTTGAAGGTCAGCAGAGGGCTCTGCTTGTAGGACCCTTATTGAAATAGCAAATCAGCTCAGAGTTCAGTGAGTTTCTGGAGCAGAATATCCCTTCAAATGGGAGCAGGCTCAGTGGGATGGCAGGGCTGGCTTGGCTGGGGTCCCAGTCCTTTCCCCAGTAACCCCTGGGGAGGTCACCCCACAGCCTCCTGCCCGCCTGTCTCCTTCTGCCCTGGCATTGGATGGTTTTTCCTCTACATCCCTGCTCCATCTTTTTTCTTTTCAGCCTGCCCTTTCTGGGACAATTGTAGAATGGGCTTGAAATTACAGCATCACAAAAACTGATACTGGAGTTGCTTAGGAGTAGGGAGTGTGAGCAGATTAAGTGGAGCATTAAAAAAAAAAAAGAGAACAATCTGATCCGTCCAAGTACAACGCCAGCTCCTGTGGTTGGGAACAATGAGGATGTTATAGACATGCTACATGTTCGTTTGAGTGTGCATGGTTTGTATAAACACTCTTAGCTCTTTTAAAAAATAGAAGTTGTGGCTTTGTTTGCATGGACACTTTATGTTCCTTACAGCCTCAGAAGAGGCCATTAAACAAAGCAGAAATTAAAAGGCAACACCATGACTTTGTTTGTGATAGAATCTGAAATCTGGAATCTAAAATCTGTGTTTCTTCTGGGGACACAAAGGTGGAACCAGCAGCTCCATCCCTCTGACCCTACACCAAGAGAGCTTTGAGGCTTCTCTGCAGTGGGTGCAGAGGCAAGAGGTTTCCATGCTCTCAAACCACACCATGAATGAATTCCTAACACCCAAGGGGTTTGAATTTCTAACTTTTTATATCCTCATGTTGGGCTCTGTTGTTTTGATAAGGCAAACCATTGCTCTGTGGGGTGCTACCCACTGGCTGGAGAAACATTATGGGTCACTTTACACATTAACTTTGAGTTTGGCTGCTGAAAGTGACACAGTTTTTATATTTAAAGTGCAAGACCTGATACCTGACTACTCACCAGGATGGAAAACTTGCTGCAGAAACATCACCCTGTCCTTCACTGCTATTTTTATTAGTCCCTGTAGAGATAATAATTCTTTTCAAACTAATAGGGAGGAAACATTTATTTATTTACCCTTTGTTTTGAGCTAGGGATAGAAAGAGTGGCATTGTAGTCAAGTTTAAACAGGATAGATAGCAGTGATAGCCACAGGTTACAGAGCAAGTCATCAAGATGGAGCCAGAGGGAAAACAAACTGAGGCTGTAGTGGTGGTGAGAGGCAGCTGTGTCATGGCTAACATGACAGGACAAGTTTGTGGTGCCATTCTGTGTTTGAAACTTTCCTTTTTCCTGAAAGCATTTTATTTTTTTTCTGTAACACGTCCACTACAGCAAACTTAAAAAAAAAAAAAAAAAAAAAAGGTAAAAAGTAAATAGCTGCTGGCCTGTGAACAGAGACCTTGGGCTCTGGAAATAAGGAGGCACAAAAGTGCTTCTGAATCTACAGTTCTGAGCTGAGAGCTGCAGTGTATTTTTGGCAAACCCTGCAAACGTCTGAACCTGATACATTAGAGGAAGGTTGGTGGCCACACTGGGTTTGAGCCCTTCCATGTACTTCTGTGCTGAAGTTCCCATTTGGAGTTGGTCCATGCAAAGTCTTCATGCTTCAGTGAACCTGCAGATCTCACCAGACTGCACATATATCAAGAAGCTGTTCTTTTCAAAACATTGGAGTTTTTAGATGAAATTTTGATGCATAGTTAACTTCTGGTTGTAGAGCCACTGGAAAATAGGCTACTTTGTGTGAATAAAGAGGATCAGACCTTTTGGTCACAGCCTGCACAGCACTAATGTCCCCGTAAGGGTGGATGGGATAGGGCTGTCTATATATTAGGTTTGAGAAACTGAACAATACATTGTAAAACAGGCTCTTAATGTGTTTTTACCCTTTCATTTCAATAGTACAGTGGATCAAGGTAGGGAAAAATAGAGAGGTTGTGTGGGAGCAAATATTTAGATCCAGCTTGAATTTTGGTCTATGAAAAAATGGTTGTGTTTCACAACTGAATTCAGTTTGGTGTATTCCATATCCATGTGGTATCTGCTCATCTGAGGGCAGCAAGTTCCCTGCCATTTTGTCTTCAGCTCCTCTTTTTTTTTTGTTTCTTGGAATGATAAGGAAATGAATCTTCTCAGAATAAATGAATTCCGTATGTACCAAACGTACAGTAAGAAAGTGAGCTTTTGGGTTGTGGATCACTAAAACCTCTATACTAATTCACATTAAAGTAGTTCAGAGAATTTCTTCATATTAGCCAGCAGCTGCTCTCTAATCTCTGGATAAATGGCAGTCAAACCTCTCTTGCTGAAGCAGAAGTTGCTGATGTCTCAGTGACAGCCCCTGCACTGCTCTGTTACTGTTTACAGAAAAATAGTGAATGGGTCATTAAGTTTCCAAGGTATGTAGTTTCTGTTTGGGCTGGAACTGCTTGGATATGCTTTAAAGCAAGTAATGAAGCATTACTCTTTCTCTTTCTTATAAATATATGTATTTTAAGGAAATTTGTTGCTAAGTAACATCAAAATTCTGCATGAGATCATGACAGTTTTCAGCAACTCCTTTATTTTCTTCTGGTTCCATGTTGATTTGACATGTAGTTTGAGTTAGAATAGAACAGTACTATCCCTTTTTTTTTTTTTTTTTTTTTTTTTTTTTTTTTCCAAATGACAGCACAGGAGTTGAGTGGAATCAACTGTAGTGAATAACATGAACTAAAAAATTACTGAAAACTTTAAATTTTGATAAATACCTAATTTAAAATGCTCATTATCACTTTTCTGTTTCAAATCAGGGACCACCCCTCAAAAGCAGTTTAATTAATGCAATATGGATGTAATTTTCATCACTTTAGACAGTGATAAAGAAGAGATTTCAGATGGTCTGTAGATTTGAGAAAAATTGGAGTTGTGCAAAATGAATAAATATATAAGAATTTTTAGCACCAACATCAAAGATTGAACAAGGAAATTATTATCATACCATAAGCGAAAATCACTGTCTCAGGTTTTCCCAGCCATAAAATGGGGTAATAATTAAAAATTTCAGAGGGATTTTAAGAGATTTAGATGCTCAACTCCATCAGGATTTACAAAAAATCCCTGAACTCTGAATTTAGCCCCTTAGCTCCAGTCCTGAGTGCAGACCTGTTTGGATTACAATACTCCTGGCTGATTTTTGTTCCCTGTCTTGTAGAATGAATTGCACTTTATTCCTCATCTGGGTGTAAGACCCACCATATGGCAATATATGATTAGAAGTCACTAAGAAATTGCAACTTAAAGCTCTAATTTTATATTTATCAGGTTTATATCAGTGTTTCAGCTTCACTGTCCCAGATGCTGTATCAACATAGCTAAGGGATGGTTGTGCCCCAGTGAAATTGTCTTTTACACAGAAGGAGGACTTTATCCTTCAGACTTCTTACCTGGATCAGGAAACACTTATGGAAATGGACCACAAAGCCAGGAGCACACAGCTGCCCTCTCTTGCTCCTGAGCCTTCACAAGTTCCCCCTACTCCATCCCATCCCTATGTGGTATCCAAGGAAAAATTGGACCCTGGGGCTGTAGCAAAACTTTTATGTCTCATCAGGCTCTCAGGGCAGTCCCCTTCTGGGCGAAAATCTGTGGAATTGCCCGAGTTTGCTGACAAATGGTGTTTAAGGGAGGTGTTGAGCACCCACCCCAGGGTGGTACCACCAGCACATGTCCAAGACTATTAGGTCCACTGGACTGGGTTGCTCTCAGGTCTTGTGTCATCTGCAGACTGGAATCCACTGCAAAGCTCTGGCTGGGGAAGTGTTTTTGTTCAGGAGCACAGCCACGCCCAAATCCCTCATGACTGGAACACTACACATGCAGGCTCTCCAGGGAATTCAAGGCAGGAATGTCTATGATGCTTTAGAAAGAAACCAAAGGTTTCTGCAGAGGGCGGGCTGAAATTTTGGGCTGCAAGTATCAGTCCAACCAGCCTACTCCAAATTTACATGCAGCTGAGGTTCAAATGGAAAATTCTTCATAAATATAGCATGCATTAACTCAGCAAGACTCTGCACATATTTAATGGGGTTGTGTGTAAATTGGACTCCAGCCCTCCAGGATTTATGAGAGAGGGGTCATCTTCCCAGTAGAAGTTTAGAGCCATGCACTAGGATAACATTTCCTCTTGCAGGGCTGTGTGAAATTCTTAAAATTTTGCTATTTATGATTAAGTTCCCTAGTATTTTTCTGTACAGGAAGAAGAGTTGAATAAATTCCCTCTGTACATCTGCCAAAATCTTTTTAATGCACCAAACACAAGCTTTGTGTGAAGATGAACCCTTTGCCAGGTTGTTTACCAAAGAGGTTGTAGCAACAGGTGCTGTAAACAGACATCCCTTTTCCAGAGCATGAAGAAGAAACCCAGAAGGAAATCAAGATTTCAGCAGAATACTGTAAATAATTTTAGAAAGTTGAATGACTGTCTGAAGCCTGACAAGCATTAGACCTTCATTTTCCCAGAGCTTTTCAACACAAGCTTGATTGCAAACACATGCTTGTGGATGTTGCTAACCAGCAATGTACTTGCATGAAAAACTAATTTAACAAGAATATAATAGCTTTGCAGTAGTAATTTCTTGTGCTTTTCCACTTAGAAATCTGTAGCTTATGTGAAAAAAAAAAAATACCATGAAGGAAACATATATGACTTTGCCTTTCTGGGGCAAAAAGGGTCATAAAAGAGGAGAGGTCATGTGGTAACTGTGATTTACCTGAACTATAAGTACTTTGAAAATGAAACACCAGGAACAGCATAATCAGTCAGGAGAGCAATTAAGGACTCCATTACCACTCAAGAGAAGCAAGAAAGACCATAACCACTTGCCTGAGGAAATGGTTTTCACATACATGACAAATTCAGCATGTTTTCTCTGCCTATCAGTGGTGAGCAAGTGCAGGAGCGGCAAAGAAAATGCATGCAACCAATATGGTTGATAAACGAACTTCTGGTTTATTGCGCAGCAACTTCCGCTTATATAGTGCTTCCGTGACCACACCCCCGCCACCAACATAACCTTTTATTGGACACCCAGTGTGTTTACCTGTAGCACAGCGAATCCCTGGTGCAGGTAGCACCGGAGTATGGGCCGATCTAATTGGCCCCCCAAACATGGGGTTGGGCACAGTAAAGGGGTCACACCTCCTATCTCTTTGAGAATATTCAGGAATATTCTCCAACATTCTCCAAACCTCTCTAACATTCCACAACAAGCAAGTAATGGAGTGTCTTAAGCTCCTGACAGGAGTCAGAATAATACATGGAGAATGGGGTGGTTGTTTAGGGAACCTGTCTAGTTGTAATTTATTAATTCTGCTTCATATTTCAAAGTAGGTGCTAAAAATGTTCAAAGCCTGGGCTTGCTTAAGGTATGTGGAACACAGTTTGCTGGCAAGGTTTGTGACACTGAAGAGCCTTTAACTGGGGGGTTGGTAGTTGGGCCACTTCTCCCTAATGTTTCTTTCTTCAAGGTGAAGCAGAAAGGCCAACAAGGACAAAGATGGCAAACCATGGCTTTTAAAAACATCCATGGGATGTATATTTGGAGTGGGACAAAAACTGATGACTCCCAAATGCTTTCTATGTACCCCCAGACAGAGGTGGGATGTGATGAGTGTAGGGTCTAGTTTAACTCCAAGCTAAACATATTCCTCTTTGGCGGAAAAATTACTGAAGTTGGAGGAGGGTTGTGGATGAATATGTCCAAATGTCATGTCTAAAAGCCTAAAGCATTCAAGAAGCCCATACAGGGCCCATTATCTTTGTTGTGTATCTTCTGTGTTGAGACACAAAGTGCAATGGTACTTTAGGCTCCCATGCAAAATCTGGTTAGTTCAAAAGAAGCATCCTAGGAGCATCCTGGAGCTGGGGGAAAAGATTAAAAGATATCCCAAAGAAGAAAGTCCAGGAAGGTTTTGTTTTTGGGTTCTGCTGGAGGACTCAGAGCAGTTTATAGACTCTGAGAGAAGTCCACTATTTCAATATCATAAACCCAAGAGTTCCTTGGCATTATCCGGCTGGCTGCACTTTGGGTTTTGTTTCAGTTTCATGGGACTGAAGGTGATGTCTGCTTGCAACTGTTGGCTTGGTTTGGTGTTTCTGTTTACAAAAATGAATAGTGGAGGAAAAGTCAGAGATGCCATAGGGATACATTTAATAAAGAACAGCAAAAGACTTTGGAAGTAGTGAAGAAGGGTATGTAGTAAAAGCAGGGGTAAAATATACATCTCTGGAGAGCAAAAAGTGAACAACGACTTTGCTATCGTGTTAGGAGGCTTGAAGACTTCCTTTTTCCTTGTTTTTTGTTTGTTTTTTGTTTTTGTTTTTTTGTTGTTTGTTTGATTTTTATGAGATGACTGATTTTTAATGCCCATGAAAGGCAAATAAATAACTCAGTGGATGCACTCTGATATAATGAAAGATACAAGCCAATACTTATAGAGTATACATACATACTATATAGTATATATATAATATATATAATATTATATGTATAATATATATAGCATATATATGCCAAATGTGAATATTATATATATATAAAATACTGTATAGAGTATACCCATAGATTTCTATGGTAAATAGACGGAGACCCACTACAGGTCTCTAATTCTCTTAGCAAGCCCTCCTTTTTCCATTTTTCCTTCAGTGTGGCTATTGTGTATTCATCAAAGATCCTCTGCCATTTGGTAGCCCTCCTGCTCTGACAGAGCTGCTGGACATCTGGAAAACTGGATGTGCCAAGTGCATTAGCACAGACGTGCTCTGAGGTTCCTGCACAGCAAATCTGGAACATCCCAGAAGTTTCTCCTTAGAAACTTCTGTTGTGTTCATCCCTGCAGATGCACAACAGCTGGTGGTGCATTAGTGACTTCCTGGCAACTTCCTGGAAATCTCTAGGAAAAAATAGAAGAAACCAGCATAGAGCTCACTGCAATTGGGGTCTAAAACCTTGGTTTTGTTGGAGCATACATACAGAAGAGTGGCGTATGGCAAATGTCAAGAGGGAAGGAGGGTTTATAGGGAAGGAGGATTATTTAGTTGTATGTTTGGTTAGAGGAGGTTTGAAAGGCAAGTGAGAGATCCATGCTCTAACTGGGAGTCTTCATCCAATGGTACAACTCAGCAAAAGTTCAGCTGCAAGGCCAGAAGTGGTTCTCTTGCCGACACCAAGCACACATCAGGGTGTTCAGCAGCAGGCAAGATAGAGCTAATAAGACTAATCATGTGTGTGAACACAGGAAAATGGAAAAAAAAAATTCTTGGAGCAGCTCTTATGCTGTCAATTGCTCTTTGAAAAATACACCCTGGCTTCTTTGGGGTGCTGCTAAGTGATGAATTTTAGCTCTGTTGCTTCTTTTTTTGCTTTTTTTTTTTTTCATACGACTTCCAAAGTGCCTTCACATTCTTCCAACAAAACCTCTCAGGAAGCAGGCATGTTCCTTTACCTCCATTCTCCTCCAGTGTAGTTTTTATTTAGCAGTCTTCCCTTGAAGACTCAGAGAAAGAGCTATGAATGCTGAATATTGACTTCATCCAGGTGGGAATTTCAGTTTTGTTATAAATACAATCCAGTAGACTCTGTCAGGATGCCCAAGTTTAACCCTTAGCTTAATAATTATGGCAGTGGGAGGGGAGGAGTGTTTGCTTGGTTGCCCAGGCTTGACCTATCACAAAAGAACCTTTTTTTATGGTGTTTTTCTGGAGCAGACTTGATGTGACCAGGGTCCTTATTTGTCCTTCCATCATGAATCAGTTTGGCCAAAAATATCCAACAGTGCAGATATTCTTGCACTTGATATTCTTACACTTTTAATACAGTCTTTGGGTCATTTTTTCCTTTTGTGTTTAGCATGATCTTACTGGATCAGTTTTCCTTCCTGGCTCTCAGCAGATTCAGTGCTCAGCAGCTTGAAGTGTCAGATTGTGGGTGGCCTCTTTCATTTGGGGTATGTCGAGCCAAATGTGAATAGAAAACAGCTTTTGTTCTGAAATTTTGGACTTTATCCTTAAATACCTACCAGACTGTAATCATCCACACATCACCCACTGCCAATAAATAACCTATTTTATTATCCAAGCCTCTAAATGTAGAAGAATGTGGGGTTTTTTTGATGAATTTGACCAGAAGCAGCCATATACTGGGTTGTCCTCCTTTTTTTTTTCCATATGAAAAGGAGTTAGATCTTTTTATTATAGTGGCAGTGATGTGGTTATTTATTATGTTACACAAGAATCTGAATGCTGCAGTTAAAAACATAAAGTGGAGCTTAAAATTTTCTGTCTTGTATCTGGGGTATAAAGGAGAGGAGATTCTGGCCAACAGAGCTTTTCATGGATAGGGGCCAGAATATATGTGCAGTACAGAGATTAAGAAAATGCAGTTTGATAGCTGTGATGACATAATTTTACAGGAGCACTGAGGAATCTCAGTGAAATCCTAGGCTGTGCATGGGCAAGGAGTAGTAGAGGTACTTAAAACAGAAATGCTCTCTAGCTCTCTGAAAGCTCATAATCTAGGTGTCAGGTAAAGTCAAGCAGGTGGATGAAAGAGGTAAGCAATGCAGGGAAAGCTGGTGGATGAATTAATGCTGCAGCATGCAGAATTTCACAGAAAAGCAGATGCTTGGGCTAGCTTGGCTCCTCCAGGAGCCATCCATAACCATCCCAGCAGAGCTAAATTTAGAGAAAGAATTTAAAAGGGTATAAATATGAATTTAACCTTCATGTTTTCTTCCTTTCCCCCTTCAAATCTTCTGAGGGTGCTTGTTTTCCTCTCTTCTCCAACTCCCATCTGGGTGCTGACAGGGCAGTGTGTGGTATCTCAGCCATGCTGCTGCAGCAGCTCCTGATTTGAAAGGGTTTGATTGGATTCTGTCAAAAGTTTCCATTCCCAAGGGGCTTTTCTATTATTTTTATGATACATCAGAGTTCTACTTGTGATGCTGTTCCCCTTCACATAATCTCACATCTCCGATTTGTGGCTCCCGAGAGGGTCCTTAAAGCACAGATGAAGGGCATTGGGTTAAATCTCATTTTACTGGGCAACCTGCTTTCTATCACTCTCCTTTTTGTTTTCTTTTTTTTTTTTTTTTTTTTTTCATAGATCACGAATGCATTTGTGGCTTGTGGTACAGATGCTGTTCTAGGTGGAAGCTTCTCTAGTAGTTAAAGCAAAAGCTTGTGATTGAATCAGCCTCTGTATTCCTACTCAAGCATTTTTTGTTGATTTATTGTAGGGCCTGGCCTAACTCACAAATATCTTTCTGTCTCCTGTTTTCTCTCTTATTACTTTCACATGGGTGTAATTATATCACCCAAACCTTTTCTCATCCCAGTTTAAAAAGGCTCTTCTAGATCAGGTAAAAGACTCCAATGGGAATGTCCATGTCCTAGGATTGCCTTTTCCCTGGCCTGGGCAAGGTTGTTCCAGTGCACAGTCCATTCCTGGGTCCTCACTCTTAATTTTGGGCAGGTCTTGGCTGTTTCTTCAGCCACATTTGGAATGGAACAACATTTATAGACACTATAGATACAGGTGCTGTAGCCCCCTCTGGCAAGCAGGGAGCCACGAGTGCAGGACACACAGCAGAGGGGCTGTTGTGGCTTTGGTCTTCTTGATAAATGTTCCTTAGGTGATCTTAGAGAAGTTCAATGAATCAGGGTGGTTTGGAAGCTGTGAGAGTGGGAAACTGTGTTTTGAAACTATGAGTCCAATGGGAGGACTGGGAGGCAAGGTTATGGTCCCCCATCCCTATACCTAATAAGCTCCTTATAGGCATCTTATCTATATTCTGCCCTGCAAAACATAAATTGCTTTCAAAGCTTCTCCCCAAAAGAAAAATCTCTCCTAAAATAAAACCACAGGAGCAAGAGTTTAAAGGAAATTTCATGGCCGTCTTAAAGGAGGTTGAAGTTCCAGTTCACCAGACCTGTGTGCACAGCACAAAGCAGTCTCTGGTGGAGCTCTGCCTCAGAAACTGCTGCAGTTGCAATTAAATGGTAATTTCTCAAGCAAAGAGTCTAAAAGTGTAGATCACATGTTTAGCTTTTAACTGTTCTCTTGCACAGCATAACCCATGCAGAGCGCTAAAGAAAATAATTTTGCAGTAACTGGTCTCCCACTCAACCCAATGAAACTCTATTGTTTTGTGTTTTTTTTTTTTTTTTGAAAATGCTATAAAAATGCAGTAAAAAAATCAAAACAAATTCTTATCATTAGTTATCATTAAAAAAAATAATCTGGACAGTGTAAGAGCTACAAATTGCTGCCTGTTGTCATGAGGTTGATGTTCACACTTAATGCCTTAGTTAGAGTACTTGAAAAAACAACTCTGAGATAAGAGATGACTGCACTATACTATGTTACAAAATCAGCTTTCTTTGAGAGTTGCTTAGCTTTGATTTGAGAATTTTCTATTTTTGCTAAGTCCAAGTGGTTGATACCTTGAAAATATCAGTTAAATTGTAAAGGTACAAAGGAGAGAATATTTTTAAGGAACATGCTAGCAAATAGAGAATTGCTCATATAAAACTGTTGTCTGCTTTGGGCTTATTGAACAAGATATCTGAAGGACTTCTGGGAATTTTGCAGCTTCACACTGTTTATTGTTAGACTGATTTGCTAATTTTAAAATGTCACAGCTTCTTTCCTGTGCAGTAAAGACAATGTTTGGATCCATAAAATCATTTGCCTCTTCCCTTTAAAGCCATACCTCAATCCCACCAAAATCAATATGATTTAGATATGTAATTAAGTATTTCTTTAACAACATTTAAAGCCAGAAGGATTAGTATGCACAGCCTTATGTTCTGTACAGGAAAGATTTGTAAGATTTCCCCAAAAGTCCATAAATTCATCTTTGGCTAAAGGAGATCCAGGAGAAGTCTATTTGATCTTCATTTGAAGGCTGAGACTTCTTTCACTAATATAACATGTTCCAATTCCTAATTATCATCAGTGTTTTAAATATGTTATTTTCTGCAATTTTACCTTTGTTTGGCTTCATCTTCTGGTCATCTCTTACTTTTCCTTCTCAAAACAGTATTTTCTCTCTCTTGTATAAATGTGGGCTGTAAGCAAACCACTCTTGATTTTATTTTTCGTCAGCTTGAGAGGGAGTCTCATTTGAAGAACTTCAGCTTGTGGTACATCTGCTTCTCTTACTGTTCAGAAGTAAAGGGGAGAGATGGCTGAGCTTGGACATGTGGACATAAGGGCTTGGAGTAGGGCTTAGGATATCTGGTTTTGCTGGGAGGAGGTAAATCCTCCCCTTTTCCCCATGGAAATGGTTGTGGGCAACAAAAGGACTGGATTGTTGGACCTTAGAGAAAAGGCATGCCACAGATCATGGGCACTGATGAAGCCTTTTCACATTGATTTGGGGCTTTTTGATAATCTAGGGAGTTCTGAAAAAAACATCCACAAAGCCCTCACAATTTAATTCTTATGTGTCTCTGTGAATTTTTTCCTTTTTGTTATCCATTTCAGTACTCTGAATTCTCCAATAATTGCCAATACAGCATCTCCAGGTGACTGCACAGTGCTGCCCAACCTTCTTAAACCTCCCTCTTCAGCAGATACACAGCAGGGCACAGGGCTGAGCTCTTTCCCCACTATCCCTTTGCTGGGCTGCAGTGGTGGTGGGGTTTCTATGATGCAAAGATAAATTTTAAGTCTGTAAAGAGAATTCTTTTTTTTTTTTTTTTTTGAAGTGGGGAGTGTGCAGAGGGGAGCAGCCAGACTTTGTGCTCTGCTGTCAGGATGGATGGGACAGACCCCTTGTTGTTTTGCTGGCAGAAGAAATAAGCCCTTCCTCTAGCCTGTTGCTTTTTGTCAGCTGTGATGGTGTTCGTTTGAAAGGGCTGCAGGGAGGAACTGTGGTGTAGAGGAGTATTTTGAGAGTATCATTATGTGGTGCTCCCAAATGTCAGAGCATTCTGTGTGGCTGATGTCTTGATTAGCTCTATAGAAAAGCTTTCACCTTCCCTTTCCCCTGGCATTTGTCCCTCCCTGAGAAGAAAAATAAACAGCAGAGAAGGAAACCCAGTTCCTTGTTGGGTAATTGAATTTAATTGCGAAAACTCTACACCAATAATATGCTGAAGGGTATTTGAAATACTTGTAATGGTGATATGTGTGTTCCCTCCCCATCCACCCCAAAAAAAAACCTGGATAGCAGATACAGCCAGAACGCACATTTAACTAAAGGAAAGCTGTTTCTGGATTTGAGAAAAGCAAATATTTTCAGGATGGTCCTTCAGGCTATTCTTCAAAACAAATGTGGAGGAACCTGAGGGCTTCTGCCTTAATCAACTTGCAGTAAGAGTGAGCTGAATGGGAATAAATCAGTGATCAGTGTGGAGGAGGCATGAGGTGAGAATGAATTCACAAGCAGTTACTAAGCTCTCTAATATCACAAAATTATTTATCAGGTGTATTGGACTGGAAAAAAGTAATGGACATGCCTAAATTGTAGTTCTGGAAGCTGTCCAAAGTGGCCTGGAAAGCTGGTATGCTTGTGTATGTGTTCAGCTTTCTGTGTCTAGTCTGAGTTGAGATTTGCATCTAGTTTTCTGTTACCCTGGTGATTGTACCAGTTTTATGCAGCATCCCCTGGGATCACTCTGCCACTTATTCCAAATTCTGCTGGGCAGGAAAGAACGAGAATATCCCAAGGGCTCTCTTTATGAATATCAATATTATCACAAATATATTGGAAAGCTCACTGAAGTTCACTAAAGTTTTAAGTGAAACTGTCCAGTTTGGGGCTTGGATAAGCCAAGGAGTGTTTTTGGATTCAGTCGCAATTTAGTGCAAATCCCAGTAAAATTTCCTGGTATATAGCAAACACTGCACTGAAAGAGGAAGGGAATTCTGGAGGTCACAATCCCCCAAGATCAATTGATTACAGGATTACAGGTTTTGGTTTAAGAGCCTGTATTCTGTGTAAATTTTGTGTAAATTTAGTGGTCAGCCTCAGTCTGGAGATGTCCAAAGTGCAAATTGATCCACAGATTTGTAGTACCTTCCTGGAAGGCTCAGAAACATAATTTCTCTGCTAGAAATTAATTTCTCCACTTAATGTTACTGTTTTTAGCTCACATTTAACTAAAACATTTATAATTTTTTAAATCTCACATATATGCTCAGTGTCACATATATCCTCTGCCTTTGAAGCACTGCATCCATTTTACTGACATCTTTCTGTCCCAGACTATTAAACATTGTTGCTGTAAGTGGCAAGCAGAAGCAAATCACATGGAAAAGTCATCAAATGTGATTATAGCACGCTGCCTAGGATATGACAATTCAGCAGTGTCATGAAATCCCAGTTGTATCAGTATTGTTAGACTCGAGTATTCAAAAATCCTGAATTAGGCCTGAAAAACCATGAGCATTTTAAAATTTTGAGATTTTCTAGGGGGGCAGGGGGAGAATTTTGTTTTTTATTATTATTATATATTGGGGTTTATTGCTTTTTTTGAACTTGTCACCTATGATTCAGGCAATCTATGACTGCAGAAAGGTGCAAGACCTGTGGTGGACAGTGGCTGGCAATCAGTACTCTGAATGATGATGTGATGGACAGAAATGACTTTGTTTGGACTCAGCATTTCTGGGCTATTTACCAATTTGACAGGAACTCAGAGTGATGGAGAGAGGAGTGAAGCTGAGGGTTTTCCTCTTCAGATAGGCAAGAAATGTGGAGGAGTGGGTCAGGGATCCTAAACATACCTTTTATTCCCTTTTTTTCAGCTATCAGGAGAAGAGAGCTTTTTCCTCCCAGCCAGGCAGGGAGCAAAGATGAGTCTCACCAGAATGACTCCTGGGTAGACTGTGTGAACTCAAAAGGTTAAAACCTAATCCCTAAAAATCTGGCCCTTGGAGCAGTTAATGACCTGCTAGTCTGCAAACCATCAGGAGAGGAAGCCAGGAGCAGTTAACACTTTCAGAAACAGGGTTGTTGCTAACAATAGTAATGAACCATATCTTGGACTTGTTATTGTACACCAGGTAGGAGAAACATAAGAAGGGCTTCAGAATGGCAGTGAATAATTAAAATATTAAGGCATAGAGGTGAGGAGAGGGATAGATGCCATCCAGCAGTGGAGTATTACAAATATAGTGGGCAAAAAGAATAGTGCTGATGTGACCCAGGGTTTATTTTAAACCTGGGGACTGAACATTTCCTTCCTGCAGTAAACACAGAGGAAGAAGGGAAGAGGAATGCAAATAAGTCACTTTGTGGGCTTAATATTTGCTTGCCCTTCTGGCTGTCAAAGTAAAAGATCTCACAAAGCTGTGGTGCCCCAAAGAGCCCAAAGTTTCCCAGGGAAAGTTGCTGGTGAGAATTTATCCCTCCTGAAACTCTCCATCCAGTTTGGATTTCTCTACTTCCAGTTAATCAGAACCTCTCCAGGTACCTCTGTTGCTTCCCCCAAAAAAAGAGGTGATGACTAAAGTAGGACCTGGAATGCCCTTGCTTCCATCTACCTCTGCTTTCAAGAAGACAATTCCACTGCATTTAAAAACATACAATATAGATATTTTTCAAATCTTGGGTTAGAGCTCTTCCATTTTCCTCCTCCCTGACAGCATGGCTATCAAGATGAACCTTAGAAATGCTGTGTAGTGTCTTATTATATCTATCAGACAGCATTATCAGACCTAAATTTTGACAGCACCATTGTTCATGCAAACTTGTTGGGTTCTGTACAGGAACTGGTTTGTTCCTGGTGTTCCTGGGACATTTTTGTTTCTCTTTCAGACAGATACCAATATATGTACAAAAAAAAAAAAGGACTTACTATTTCATGATAGATGAATTGCTATCAACTGGCATAGAGGAAGAAACAGCAAGGCAAGGGGAATCCACTCTGGAGCTGGTATGCAGTCAAACCTGAGTTCAAAAAAGTTTCTTCTATCCTGAGGGTTCAGAAATTAGGAGTGGTGATTTATAAGCTTTTGAAAAATTTCCATCTGCTCTCATTCCCTGGAGTATTTTTTTCCCTTCAGAGTTCAAAGGCTGTCTACTGCAGATCTCTGCTGCCTTTCTGATATATAGCTGTCTCTGAGCCTGTCATATATTCTAATTTTAACACTGATGGAGCTCTAGGCCTAAATTCCAGAACCATCCCAAAGAGCTCCAGCAAGCAGGAAATGTTTTCTGCTACAACCCAGCCAGCCCATCAGCTCAGGAGCTCTCGTGCAAAACAGCTTTGTGAGAACAATCCTAACAACACTTAAAAAATTGAGTGATGAATGTTGTTTGGAACTGGGGAGAAATTAATGCTGATGTCATTTTGTATTATCTTTTCCTGACTGCTTTTATATACATATAATTTTTTTTTTTTTTTTTTGACTGCATAACAATCAGCATTTAGCACAGAACAAAGCATTGGGGTTTTTTTTCCTGACTCTGCCTTTCTGAGGTTTGTGTAACTACACATTCCTCAATTTTTCACTCTTTTATTGTGGAAAGTTACAAATCCAGACGTGGAAGAAGTATTTAGTAATTTGCTTCACCTTAATTGGCTGAACATTAATTATAGGAGGGATTATGTAACACACAGACAAAAGAAGTAACAGATTCTAAAAATCTCATACCAGGACACATTATTTAACTAACACTGAATCCAGTTCCTCCTTCAGACACAAATATGCAATTCCCTCTGTGACAATAAGGGGCAAATATAGAAAAATGCATCATAGTCAGTCATTAGCTTTAGTTTCACACCTCTCTAACTTTAAAAAAAGCTCCACCCAATCTTCTAATATTTCTGGGAAGAATTGTCCTGCAAATAGAGCAAAATCAAATCTTATATTTTCTCATCATTTTCAAGATCCTTTTTAATGCTATGTGCCTTGTTTCCAAAACAAAGATGTACATCAGCTAATCACCTAATTTACTATTGTTTAGCTATTTTGAAAATTACACACTTATTTTTTATATCTTGAGATAAAAAGGGAAAATAAATTTTAAAAAACCCAATAAAGCAATAAACAAACAAGCATTATTTCACTCTTCCTTCTCTCTAACCCTGAGATGAATTTTTCTAGAGTCCTGCACAGGGCAAACAACCTCCAAATTGTTGAACAAAAACCTTTTTCCAAGTTTCGACCAGATTTCCCTGGCCTTCAGTCTCACAGGACTGCCAGCTACAATTTCCTTTCCCTCTGCTTCTGATGCCTGCAGAGAAAATCACGAGTGGCATCTCCTTTTTTTAGATGCAAAACACAGAAATTATCTCAAACACATTTTGTGGAGCCCTCTTTTCCAAGAGGATTCCTCCTCCCTTCCTCTTCCTGCAGAGGAGTGAACGAAACAGGGAAATAATGATTAGAAACTGAAGAAAGGGCCAATCCCAAGGACAAAAAGTGAGAATTTGCAGTTACACTGAATTGGGGATGGAGTTTTTTGTGAGATAAATCCCATTAGACAGAAGATAGAGGAATACTTTGAACTTGGGCTGGATGTAAAATGGATGAGGGTTACCAGGGGTGACCTTTTTTGAATTATGATGATCCTAACAGAGAGTTAAGTGAAAACTGATGGAGGGAAAGCAGGACTGCAGTTAACAGAAAAAAAAAAAGAACACATTTGGTTGTTTGAAGGTCCACATGTAAAACCAGAAAATTTCAGTGGATATCCACAAATAATGAGAGGCATAATTTTTCTGAGAAAGCAGCCTTTCAGTTGACAGCCACAAGAGTTCCAGGGTCTGTCTTTCCTTGAGTAGTTCCCTAGGTTTTCTTCTTATTTCTTACTGTGACACAGAGATTTTTTCAATCACAGCTTCTTTGTAATGTCAGGGAGTTAAACAGCTATTAGAAAAATTTGTAAATAAATTTTACTCTATTTTCATGGTTCTCAATTTCATTTCCAGAAAGTGCAACAGAATTTACTGCTCCTCTCCCAAGTGCTACTGGCAATGATATTACTCTGTTTATTGTGATAACAGTGCTTAATAGGTATAGCATCAAAGAGCCTCAGTTATAATCCCTTTATTATAAATACCTTATAAATAAAGCCAGCTTTTATTATTGAAGAATAATACTGTAAGCAGCAATTATTTTGAAGGGCAACATCGAGGACAAAGGTAAAAAAAAGGCCAGGGAGATACCTAAAAGGTTCTAAACAGTAACTGAAATTATTTTACTTTTTAACACTTGCTTGTTATCTGAAGCAGTAGGAGCCAACTTTAAATTGAAAGCTGCTCAGGACTTTTTAATTGCCTTTTGATACTGTGCAGATTTTTTACTAATATGACACTAAATGTTTCATGAAATCATATTTTGGCCATCTGAAATAGTTTGTTTAGTGAGGTTCCACTGATTGTCTCTTTTATGTGCTGCAAACAAAGGGCTCTGCTGCTAAACTGGGCAGAATTAGGCACAAGCTATAGAGGATTCCAGAATTAGTTCCACTACATGACATATGTTTTCAGAAATGGAAAAGCACAGCATGCAGCAACATGCATGTGATTTCTAGGGAACTCAGAAAAGACTTGAGAGAGTTTGGATTGCACTCATTATACACACGCTTCTCCTGCTTTCTGCTTTGCTGAAAGAATTTTTATGTCCAGCCTGTCAGTTTTAGTACATCTAAATAATTTATAAAACTCTAGGAGGTAATCTCTGGCCAGGCTGAGCCATTAGAGCAATCACAATATTATGTAGTGGGTCAGGTTTCCATATTTTAAAGGGAGACCTGATTTGTTGGGCTGTGTCACAGGAGTTGGGACTTCAAGTCCAGGCTCTGCCTGAGAATTTCAAGTGTTGTAATTTATTCCTTGCAGCTAATGTAGGTTTTCTCTATTTTGAATCAAAAACTGATATTTGACTAATGAGCAATGCTTTTGTCCATCTGCCCTTGTGCTTATGTTTATGAACTTCCTTATCCTTGCAAGTGTTCAAGAAGTTTTATTGGGAAAAGGCAAATGTCAGAAGTGTAAAGTTACTTTAATAAAACTGACCGAGATCGAGTTTCCTTGCTGGCTGCTTGCCATTGAAAATCCCTTTGTTAGCTTTTTAAAATTTCCTGTCACAAATAGAACCCTTTTCATTTCTTTCTATCAGGCTGAATGGGTTTAATTAAAATGTGAAAAAAAATTGATTACAAGTTTCATAGTGTAGAAACTTTGGGGGTTACCTCCCTTTAGAACCTACCCGATTTTTGAGGTTACCATTATTTTAAGGACATCTCTAAACCTCATGGATATGGAAAGCGTGAAATATCAAGAAAAAAAAATTAATTATATTACCAAATGTAAGACTGATTGTATCCTCCCATTTTCCAGGGGTTCTGATGAAAGTTTCATGAAAAACAGAGTATGAGTTGCTTTGGGGGGGGGGGAGGGAGGGCAGGGGGCAGGAGGGAGAAGAAGAAATATGGTAAATGTGAACATAATGAAATGATTAAAGTAAGTGAAAGCATTACTGTGCAGCTGGAAGAAAGGATTGATATACTGTGCGCTGGACTGATACTTGTAGGAAACAATTGTTGTCCCTGTAGCTGCTTTGATTGCTGATATTGAAGTTAGCATAGGGAGCTAGGAAGATCAAATGCAACATCCAAGAAATGTTCCAGTATTTGACTGGGAAAAAAATAGTGGTTATGATTTTAGACGTCCACTTTTTATATTGCACTGGGTTGCTGTGACATGTAAAGGACCTGGCATGAACAAATGTCCTTTACCAAAATTATTAAACTCCACTAAAATGGAGTCTTTTAAAATGTTTGGCAGGCCTTAATATTTTATGCAGGAAAATAAAAGTGATCGGGGGAGTAAACAGAATGCTGCTATCATATATATATATATTAGAAATGAAAGAAAGCATTTAAAAAATGGTTAAGCACAAGTTAAATTTCTCAGCAAAATCACCTTCCTCCTGGCACCAGGGCAGTGTGTTTAATTTCACTTACCAATGCAGTGCATAGAAGGGCAGGTTGTCAAAATCCCAAGAGGTTTGACACATGTTCTCCTCAGCCTACATTCTGCATTGTGCTGTTTGTTGATGTGCACTGCAAGGTCATATTTCAAAAGGAGCACAAGTTCCAGATAAAACTTCTCTTGGCACCCCTGTCCTTTTGATAATGGCCAGCACTCCTGTGTGGGGTTTTTTTTTTACTATCCAGAGTGGTCCTGGTGTTCAGAAAGAACAGATGAGGAGTGAAAATGATGTAAATGAGCAGTGACTATGATGAAAGGAATTAACAGGGCAGCCCAGAGAGAGGTGAGAAGCCCAAAAGGTGTGGGAGATCCAAACAGAGATGGAGACCAAAATGGGGTGGGAGATCCACACAGAGGTTGAGGATGAAAATGCAATATAAGGCCCAGGCAAAGGTGGATTTCCAAAAGATATGGGAGGAAGGTAGAAGCTGGAAGCTCTGTGAGGCTTGTGAGACAAATTGGATGTTTGCAACAATTAATAAATTTATTCCTATCTTTAATCTTTCTAAGCACTGCTTAGTTTGTGCATGCTTTGACATGAAGCTGTCCCAAAAATATAATGCTATACTCTGAAAATAGATTGAGAATCAGAAACTATGTGTACATCCTGTTCCCCCCATATTGGGTTATAATGCAGAATAGGTGATGTATGGCAAATTTTAGAACTGGGTCAAAATCCAGATTTTAAATTTGATTTCAAGACCAGCAGCTTTTATTTCCTTCTGGGCAGCTTTAAGTATCAACTTGTTTCTTTGGGTTGTTGTTCAAGATACTGCCCTCTGTTTGGTGGAGCAAAGACCCACCTTTACCTGCAATAAATGAGACTGAAAACATATGTCCAAGAGCACCAGTACATTCTTAGATATATAAAACTTAAAAGTAGACATATAGAGGGCTCAGAAATATATTCTTAGGTAGGATATTGCTGCTAGATGTACAAATGTTTAATTCACTGGAGTGATTTTTTTAAATACACCTCTATTCTTTCATTGGAGATGAAAAGCATAAAAGTAGGCTTGGTGGAGGATATTTTTTACATTCAGGAAAGGGGGAGAAAACTATGTGCAAATAACATAGTGTCTTTAATTTTAGTTAGGTGTGGGCAAGCTTCACCACGTCAGATAAAACTAAGAATAAAATAGACTATGTGTATGCAGTCCTTCACCTTCAAGAATCTCCCAGCACTCTAAATACACCAAAAAACTCTTCACCCCATGGAGTCACAGTGCTGCTTGGAGGTACAATGAAGCTGTTGTTCAGCTGCATGTAGAAATGCTACATACCAGCAGAGGGGAGGAAGTTAAGAATAATACAGTATATTCAAATATAAACTTTTAGGAGTATTTAGGTAGGCTGAATGTAGCTACCTGGAATTTGGCCACAGGACTGAGCTTAACAGCCCTGCTCTTGTGAAAAGAGGAATAAGATCTTTAATTTTTCCATTCCATTCCCATTAATCATAACAAGTGGTCATGAGGTTTTTCCTCCCTAGCCAGCAGCCAAGCTTTCCACCAGGATGCTTCCTTTTAGCAATACATTACCAGGGCACTGCATCAATGCTGCTTTAGAATTTAGAGTGCCTCCTACTGCCTCACCAACCCAATTTCCTTTCCCATCACATCCCTCTAAAACTTGACTGGTTATCCTGACCATCTAGATGTGGATGTCAGGGTCTAAGACACAAATCTGAGAGCCTCTGTCTTTTTAGAGAAGCTTTTAATCCATCTTCAGGAAACTAGTTAAGAGGATTTCACTTCTCTGCCAGGTTAAGCTTAATTTAAATCAGCAATTGCACTCATCTGTAGGAATTTACTGCTTAAAATGAGGGTAATTCACTATTGAAATTTACTATTTAAATGATGAATGCACCGGGGAGACCTTAGAACACCTCCCTGAAGGGGCTACAGGAAAGCTGGGGAGGGACTTTGGACAAGGGTGTGTAGTAACAGGATGAGGGAGAAGGGTTTTAAATTGGAAAAGGGTAGATTTAGGTTAGATATTAGGAAGAAATTCTTCACCATGAGGGTGCTGAGCCCCTGGCCCAGGTTACCCAGAGAAGCTGTGGCTGCCCCATCCCTAGAAGTGTTCAAGGCCAGGTTGGACGGGGCTTGGAGGAACCTGGAATAAGGGGTGGTGTCCCTGCCCATGCAGGGGGTTGGAACCAGGTGATTTTAAGGTCCTTTCCAACACAAACCAGTCTGGGATTCTGGGATTCTATGAAACTATAAAGCATGACATTTTTAACCAATGACTCTATGCTTTTGAAGGTCTTTGCTGGGTTCTGAATTCAATTAGTGACTATTTAAAAACAATCAAACAAAGAAAAACAAAAAACCCCAACAACAACAAAACCCCCCCCCAAATGAATACACAAAGCAAATTGTTAAAATCCTCTAGTAATATAGCCTGAAAATACCTACTACGCTGTATACAGAGGCAGGAGCAAAGAAACTGATAGTATTTAGTATATCAAGGACAGTTCTGCAGCTGAAGAAGTCACAAAGAATTACTGACAGATAAATTTTGCTGTGAGATTCGGTCTATGTAAATAACTTTCTTGCCAGATGCTGCATTTAATTAAGGTGGCTTCACAAAAATCATTGTGGTATTTATTGGGTTTTTTTCCTCCCTTTCAATTAGAGTGTAATATTTACATTTCTGGACAGAGAAACTTGTATTCTGTAACTCAGAATAACAGCCAGTGCCTGATTTAAGGGATGTTCCTAATTGGACAGTTCTTAAGTTAAAGATTATCTATTCTAACTTGAATTTATTCCAATCATAGGACATTAGGGTCACTGTGTATCCTACCAGGACTGGCAGCTGTTCCAGTGTCATCTCTTCAGGCTGATTTACTTTCTAGCAACTGAAATGCCATATTTACAAACACGTGAACTAGAAAACTAGAAAAAAAGTGCAGTATGAACTGTGGAAATATAAGGACTAATTTTTACACAATTTGAATTAATTTCTGCTTGCAGAGAAGGTTTCTGTTTTGTCTTCAGTAATTCCTAACAGTTTTACTGTTGGTCTTTGGATCACTTGAAAAAGGAGAAATTTAATATTCAATTTCTGGAAGAGACTTATTCAGATATCTCTCTCCCATGTCTGTATTTGTGTCTTAACATCTACCATAAAAAGAGATCTTTATTCACTAACTACTGCACAGATCCAAGCTCAGGAAAAACTTTAAAAAGCTCAGAATTGTATCAGCTAATTTTGGTGAAATATGGGTTTGATACACATAGGCTGCTTGGAGATCCAGCTTATTTCTGCTGGAGTTGAGCTCTGGATGAGCCACGTGCTCCTTTTGTGTCCCATGGACAGGGTCTTGGAGGCTGATAGTTGGAGGCACAATAATTCCTAAGGAGCCTCAAATTTCAACTTGCCCAAGCTTATTTCAAGTTGAAAAACACTTTAAAAACCTTCCCAGACGGGGACAGTGTCAGCTGTAACTGGTACAAATCCTTGAGAATATTGGGAACCATGGTGGTGGTCTTGCTGTGTATTTTTCCTCTGAATGCAGCACTCCTTGGGAGGCTCTTCACTCATCCTGGTTTTTTTCTTTTTTTCCCCCTGAGTATCTCAAGGAAGATGGAAGAATAGCAGGGATCTACCTCTTCAAGGGCTGAGCTCAGCTCTCAGATGTATAGGTACTTTTAGTGGTGTTGACTTTGATTGATATTTATTTCCAGAATGTTTTGCTTTAGGATATGAGAAATTCAAGGCAAATAATAAAAGTGATGGACAAGCCTGTCTGGCTTTCTATTTTTTTCTAAAAGCACTTCAGTAATAAAGTTTATTGTTAGACAGTGCTAGGAAGGCCATTTTCTAAGGCAAACTGCATATTTATTTCATTCTGCAAAAGAATGTGGAACAAACCAATATGAGACAAGGAACAGTAATGATGCTCTTTCTGGAAACTTGCTGAAAACCTCAAAAAGATGAATTTACTAAGGACAGACAAAACTGAGGCCTTTTTACCACTGGAGAAAATGACTGATCCCCTTCCTGTTATGTGGTTTGTTTAATTCACCTGTGTTTGTGTACAGATGAAGAGAGATTAGCTCTGATGAAGGCTTATTATGCATCTATTTAAATGTTTGAGACCAACATTTCCAACTTAAGGTGCCAGGAATGCATCTCTGTAGATGCTGGAAGGGATCAGTTCAGTTCCTCAAGGCCTGCCCCTTCCAAAGATGAAACACTTGTACTGGGTATGGATCATGACCAACTGTAGCTGGGAAGTTCCCAAACATACCCATGAAATGTTGTTTCCCACAAGTGTTTCTCTGGGACTCGTGGTCTCTTTGCCATCAGATGCTGCCTCGTGGAGGTCAGTTGAAATGTTGTTGTTGACCTCTGTGGCTGCACTTGATCCTACCTACCATGCAATCATGTAAAATCCTCCTAAAAACATTCTGCTTCATCTGATGTTGTTTCAGAATGATTTCCAGGCCATTAATTATGGTTTGCAAGCTCTTCTTTTATGGGGCCACTTTAATGTTGTTTGGTCATACTGCTCAAGCTTTCCTCCTTATGATTGCGCTCCCTGCATCTCCAACCTTGGTGACATTTGTGCCAAGAGGTGACTGGCTCTGTGGCAGGATTTGGCCTTATGTAAATAACCAGTATTTCCCTCAAGGCAAATACTGAAGTCCACTTAAATAAGACTTCTAAAAGATGTTTTCCATCAGCACAGGTATTCAGTGACAGCTTACTGCAACCTCAGCTCAGATGAAGTATTTATGTAGACTTAGAGCTCATATCTCGTAATCTTATGTCCCATCAGCTGCCATCCTGGTGTCCTTTGAAGTGCTTCAGAGGAAGGCAGCATTCAAACAGATGTGGCCAGGAAAGCAACTACTGGGAAAGGCACCAGTAGAGACCAACATCTGCCTCCACTTCTCATACATCTTCCCCAGCAGCAGGAGAGAAAATGGGACAGCTTAACCCCAGCAGGGGAGAGGGTGGTGAAAAGCTGCTGAAGACCTGGTTCAGGCTGAGCTTAGTGCTGATTTTATGGCCACTTCTCCATTCCAGCTTAATGTGTAACAGGATAACTTAAACTGTGTCTTACTTTACACCTGTCTACTTGCCTCTCCATTGGAGTGGGATGAAGGAGAAGCCTTAAGTGGCTGTCAGGGAGCTTTGTCAGAGATCTATCAGTTAAACTCAGCTGTGCCTCCAGTGTCTGCCATCTCCCAGCTGAGACACCCGTCTGCCAGCATCCTGATTTGGGCAGAACTGGGCTGAGCCAGGAGGCTGCCCTGCCAGTGCTTGGATGCCCTGTATAGATGGGACTCTTGCTGTACCTCTGGCATGCAGAATCAGGCCCTGTGCATCATTCTTGCTTCCCCTTGCCTTTTCCCTATCCTGATACTTTTGCAGCAATCAAATGTGGTAAAGCCACCTCTTTACTTCCTCCTGTGAGGAGGGAGAGAGAGAGGCTGCAAGCCTTGAAATTTCAGCAAAGAATTAATCCACCTACAGGCCCCTTGTACAGTGCTTTTACAAGATTGGGGAAAAAAAAAAGATTTAAAAGGGTGACATGGTCAAGGGCACCCCATCAAATCAGTCTCTTGCCTTCTTCATGCTGAGAGGAGCTTGGATTCATGCACTCTGAGGTAACACATGCCCCTTATAAAATAATCTATTTCCTCCTGGGTGTTAAAATTTACTTTTCTCTGAGTTAAGGACACCAGTGGGAGGAAAACTAAACCTTGCAGAAATGTGTTTTCCCTGTTTGCTCTCCTTCCCAGAAGTTCCTGCCTTCCTTTCCTTGTGTCTAATTCAGAAAAGCAGGTTGGTCCCTTCAAAAGCATCGACCTGTTTTGTAACAGGAGGCAGAATCAGTGCAATCATTTATCATCCCTGTTATTTGGGAGCAAGCTGCTCTCCCAGGGTAGCCAGCTTGAACAGCTTGCTTTGTTGTCCACAGAAGAGAATCACTCTTCATTCCACTGCCTCTGTGCCAAGATGTGGCTTCCAATGAGGTAATTGTTTAGACAGTTAAAAAAAAAAATAATAAAATACCCAAACCCCCAAACATTACAAAGTGAACAGTCAAACATTCGTGATGACTGTGGGCATTTGTAAAAGGGAGGTGAAACCTATGCAAAACTTTCCTTAACACATGAAGACACTCCTGAATATTCTGATTTCATAAATAGACAGCATGTTGCAAACCTGGTGTTATTAACTACTGATATAAATTCCAGTGACTTTTTCATAGCTGTTGCTCTGAACTTCTATGCTCTTGGGATGTTTGAATCTCCATGGTTGTACTAACTCAGTGTTTAAGGGAACTGAAATAATTTCAAACCTCAATAATTATTGGCTCCATGCAAGTCCAAATGGACAATTTGTTTTCTTGGAGCTCCACAGCCTTTTAAAACTGAATCCAAGGATCTGCTCCCATTGGGTCATTTATGTGGCTGTGTGGGAGCCCTGACCCAGGTGGGGCTTAGCTTGGGTTCTGTGCTCCCTGCAATGGGATCTCAGCCTGGGCTGGCAGCTCCCTGAACACAGTCTGGGCTTTGTGGTTAGGATTAAACAGTGACTTTTTGTCCTTAGGTTAATGGCCAAGCACACCCCACAGATTTTGTGTGTCCAGGGTGCTCACTACTATTTTGGGGAACTTGGGGGCTTTTCTATTTTCAATGTAAAATGTATTTCTCTGTATGCTATCTGAGAAAAAAACATTGTTGGTGCCAGAGAGGGAGAAAGGAGGTGTCCTTAACACTTTTTTTTGTTGATGAAGAGCTTGGATATCAATATGTTGTTTCAAAGGTAGACAGGTGGGAATATACACCCATCCAGAATATGCATATATGCTGTTTTCATTTACAGTCTTGTCTGCAGTGATTTCTGAGGTTTGTTTTATTGTGTGAGGGTGGAAAAGAGGTGGTGAATGAAACATCAGAGACACTTCAAATGTTGAAGACCAGACCTAAGCTCAGAACTTTGTTTCTTCACCTCCTCTAGCCTGAAAACCACTTTACACTGGATTTAGGGGCAAAACTGCTCTGGCTGATCCTTAGTGCATCTCCATTGTTTTTAATAATTAGGTGGACATAAATACTCCTGTAAAGTTTCTGATTCTCATCTACTGCATCTGCCAGTACTGACAGCACAGAGTTATTGGAGTTTGCTCTCAGGTTCTTTACAGCTTAAGGTTTTATCACGTGTTTTCTCCAAATATTTAGGACTAGTGTTGCAGAGGGCATGTAAATTTTATCACAATCTAATCTCCAAGTTGTTTGAATCTGCATCACCATATTTATTCTCATTAGGGGAATCTCAGGGTGGGGAGCATGGGGGATGCTTTGGGAGCACAAGATTTGCTGGTTCCTGGCACGTGCTTTCATCTCTCCAGGCTTGAAGCCAGCTTGGTGCTTTGAGGCTCTGCCTCTGTTTGTTCCTTGTTCCAGGCAAGGTAGGGTCTGGACCACATTACATGGACCAAAACCTGCTTTTTGCTTGCCTTGGGTTTGCAGAGCCCCATCCTGGGGCCTCTGTAGCTGGCCTGGGGACTGCTAGCCCATGCATGGAGGTTTGGGTGCTCCTGGCTGAGCTTCAGCATCCTTCAGCATCCTTCAGTTCTGCCTGGGGCAGAGCCCAGCACCACCACAATGGCTGCTGAGAGCTGAGGGCAGGATTAACCCCCAGCCCTCCTGTACAGAAAGAACTTTTTGGGCTTTATTTCTTGATTGTAGGAATCTAAGCTGATGGTTTACCTGGAAACACAAGCTTCAGGGCTCAGGAAATTTTAGGTGTTCAGTGGGAGAGGGCTGCAGGCTCAGGACATAAAATGAACTTGTCTTCCTCCTAGTCTCCCATGGGAAAGCCTCTGTCAGAGCATGGCAAGGTGGAAAGAAGAGATTCATTCTCTGGACAAAATGAGATCTGCTCATGTAAGTCTTCCCAGTGGTCACAGCTTGACATTCCTCTAAATAATAGGCAGCTGTACGCTGTGTCCTCCACATTTAGGGTCTTTTTCTGAAGCTTTCTTGCTCCTCAGTCCTCTCTTTAGAAACAGGTTTGATGGTTTATTTCTGGAACTTACAAGTAAACTTCCTTTTTCCTTCACATCTCTATCCAATTTATTCCTATTTCTAATCTCTAAATGGAACCACATCCCTTAGTAGTGATTCTTATGATAATAGAGCTCATGCTGGATATTTTTAGAAGGAATTGATCAAAATATACTGGAAAAGGCAGGACAAGTAGCTACTACATTTTCTTAGTCTTCCCAGGATTGTTTGCATTTGTTCCAGAGAAGGAATATATAAATATACATATATATTTATATTATGCAAGTATAATATAATATATAAATATATAAATAATATATAAATATATTGTTCCAGGCTATAAATATATAAACAATATTTGCTCCTTTAAATATTTGCCCCTTTTTCTTTCCAAAGAAGTTTGGCAGAGTACAGACAGGCATTGAGAGAGGAACAAGCAGACTCAAGGGGTTTGGCTCCCCTCTCTCATCTCCCCAAGGAATTCCTACCTCTCTGCATGGATTTCAATGTGAAGGTTTTAGCACAGCCAATAAAAGAAGAGAGCAGGGATATCACAGGAGGGATCATACACACTGGAGCAGAGCACTGCAGGTCTTGTGGCACTCCAAGATGTTCCCAGGTGCTGCCAAGCCATAAGTGGACTAATTCCTACCTGTTAATATTCCATTTTGGAAAGGTCTTTGGAAAAATACAGGGACTTCAAATCCTTGGTGCAGATGGTGGCAAACAACAGAGGGGTTTTTTTCTGCAAATGGACTTGGCATGAGGAGGGCTGGGCTCTAGCAGTTCTCAGCCACAAGTATGGAAGCCAAATAAGCCAGAAGAAAGTTACCCTGGCTCTTAGGTGTGCCACTCACCTAGACATACTTCAGCCACCAGTAAGTCTGGAAAATTTAAAGCCATGCTATGTAAAATATGTCTGGTACCTTACCACAGACACTGGAACCAATCTGCAGCCTCTCTGGCACTCTTGAAAGCACATCAGTTGCTGAAGGGGTATGGAGATCAAGCAGACTGAAATGTTCTCAGGACCCAAGGCAAAAGCTTGGGGGTTGGCTGACTCCAAACCCAGCATTTTCTGCCAGTGGATGCCCTGTGAGCAGACTGCTTGTCTGAGTCATGCCTCCACTCCAGATTAGATGGTGCTGTGTTTCTGGCTGTGCTCATTGTAGAATGAGTGCTCTGCTACCACTGCTTGGGCTCATTAGAAGACCCCACGACCATGTTTTGCAAGCATTTGGGTGTTAGTCCCCATGTTCTGGCTGGATCTCCCAGTGCCTTTGCTGAAATTCCCACTGCATTTCATCTGAGTGTGCTATTTCTTAATCTTTACAGGATGCTGCAGTCAGTAAGGGCTGGGTTAGCACCCACTGGATCACTGCTGGTTGAGGCTCATCCTCTGAAATGCAATTTTTAAAGTGCATTAAGATCCTCCAAGATGTAAGTGAGGTGCAATGGAAGGAGGCCCTATGATTTTCATCTACCCTTTGCTATTTCAAAGAGTCAAAATGCCCCCTAAAATAACAGTGCAACAGCTTCCCTTCACTTAGCACATTTAATGTACCACACTTAATTTTAGGAAACCATAACACACAAGGCTTAGCACTGCCAAAGCCTAGTGGGGTTTATTTTCTTTTGTTTCAGATAGGTCCAACACAGTGTATGTAAAACAAGAAAGGATAAACAATCAGATTCATTTGCCTTACTTCTAAAAATATTCTTAGCAGTAACAGTTTCTTCCTTCTATCAGGGGGGGCAAAGTTAGGGCTTCATTTGAAACTGTCAGCCCTGCACGAGAAGCATCACAAAAAGAGATCCTTGAGTCAGGCATCACTGTCAGCAGTTGCTTTTTCACTGAATCCCAAGCTGATCTAGGCCAAGAAGTCTAAAGAGTGGTACATTTTTTCAAGTAATTATGTGATCTAGGGCAGGACTTCAAGACTTTTTCATTCTTTTTTTCTGTGGGGTGTATGCTCCTAAATCATAGAAAAATTTGGATTGGAAGGGACCTCTAAAGGTCATTTGGTAGCCTCCCCCTGGAGTAAGCAGGGACATCCTCAACTAGATCAGGGTGCTCAGAGCATCTTCAAGCCTCACCATGAATATCACCAAGGATGGAGATATTCAACCTCAACTAATTCCCTGGACAACCAGTTCCATTTTTCCATTACCTTCATGGTAAAGAACTTTTTCCTAACATCCAGCCTAAATCTACCTTCTCTAATTTAAAGCCATTTCCCCCTGTGTCCTGTAGGTCCCCTTCAGATACTAGATGACTGAATAGGTTTTGATAGGCAATACCCTCTAGAAAATCAGAAATTTCTGAAAGACCACATGCCCAGTAGTAGTGTTCCAATACTTGTCTGATAAGCAGCTTGGAAACCCTTTTTTTTTTTTTTAGTTTTGTTTTTAAAGAAATCTTGACCTGTTTCGGGGGAAATCAGTCTGGGTTTCTGTTTTTCATAACTGTGACCCTAACTTTCATCTTCAAAATTTACTGAGATGCTTGCTCTTTTTACTTGGCAGTGGCATGGGTCAGGATGAAGAGGGGAATAATCAAAGAGAAGCAGACTCTCAGCTTGCCTTGGTGAAACTTTATCTTGTTTATTAACTCTGCTCTGCAGGCCGCAGTATATTGTGCTTGGATCTTGTAACACTCCATTTTAGAAAATAATAGTCAAAGTGAGTGTTTTAAGCAGAGTATGAGGGTTTTAATATAAAATGTGCCTTTCCCTTAAATTGATTGCAAATGTACTTTCCAAATATTTTTACTTTGTAAAAAGAATTCTTGGAGGAATTCCAACAACTGGTACTTTCCAGTGAGCTCAATGCAGATAATTCCCCTTTTTAATAGGCCTTGAAAGGTTCTGCAAACCCTGGCTGCATCATTCTGAGCCATTTCATATCTGTATGAAAGTGGAAGTCAATCCCTGCAGCCCTGGGCTGAATGTGGGAGAGAGGATCTGAGCTTGGAGTTGAGTGGAGGGAACAGACCCAAGCTCTGGACACAGAGTGTGAACAGCTACACAATTTCTCCCATAGAACTGGGGCTGCTGCTTGTCCCAGATAATCCCATGGGAAAGCTGCAGATGATAATAATATTAAAAGAAAAACACAAAACTCAGGAGCTTTTATTATGTGTATGCCACTACTTCTCCTGGACTGTAATGCTTCTGTAGGTGCCCTCTCACCCCAGAGGCTTGGTTGGGAGAGACTGAAGAGTCCCAGGTTATTTGTTAAATCTGCTTCAGAAATGCAGAACCTGGATTTCAACCCCCATTTCTAAGAACAAATGAACCCTGGTTTTGGGACAGGAATTTCATGAGGTGAACTGAAACCTGCATTTCTTTCATCCTATATTATTTGAATCTAAGGGGAAAATCTAAGGGAGAGTAACCCACCAAAATAATTTTCTGTAGCACCTGCTTTGACCAAGTCTCTCTAATGGTGTTGAAAGAAGCCAATTTCTCCCTCCTGAAATATTCAGTGAAGCCTTCATCAAACGGGGGAACATAGGCATGATTTCCATCTTCATTAAATTAACGTTAGCTATTTGAAAAATCAGTCCCTTAATAATGCATAACTATTTTCTTCTTGAAGTAACTGCCTGATTTTCCCCACAAGGACTGGATTCTACTTTTTGTAATAAGAGCAATTTATGATGGAGGAGCTGCCAGTGCTTGTATACTTGCAGATGTGTTCCTCGATAAGGCTTAATTAGCCATCTTAGTAATTTTCTACTTAATGTGTTTTTAACATTTTTCAGAGCTTGAATTGAGATATATCTGGGTTAAAGAATAATTTTTTTTTTGAGCTGGGCTAAATGCAATATAGAACATAATATTCACAAACCTGCCTACTCTTAGTCCTACAAAAGAAAGTGCATTCCTTAATTTTCACTCCACTAGCTTTAGAAAATATGTTTATTTGAATATACATATAGTCAACTCTTCATTTTTTAAACAAGCCTCCCTCTAAAACAATTTTTAAACCTCACTTAAAATGATGTTTTGATTTGCTTAATTTCATTTCATTTCTTTTTTTTTTTTTTTTTTGCTGGGCTTTGTAAAAAAGATCCACCAAGAAAAAAAAATATTTCCTTGTGACTTCATTTCGAGGCTCAAGCTCTGTGGCACCACTTAGAACAAGGCAAGGCAGGAAAAGCAGTTTTCTCTCTGCCTGCCCCAGCCAAGTCCCTGGCAGCAGCATCTTCAGGCTGCAGAAGGGGTAGAGCTGTCAGCACTGGAATTTCACACCTTCCCCCTCCCAGCTTGCAGCGTGGCATGGTGACTTCAGACATAGTTTTGCTGCTGGGAGAAATGGAAGACAAAAGGATAAAAAGGAAGAGGAACAAACCCAAACAGAGCTGTGTGCTGGGGCTGACTGCTGCCCTCACCCAAAGCATTCTGTTTGATTAAGGCTTTCCAGTTAATACTTGTTTGTGGTTTATGCAGAGGAAAATAATGTCTGATTGCAAACACAAGATATTAATTCTCATGCAGGTTCTGCCTTTGCTCTGGGTGGGGTTGAGTAGGTTTATGAAACCAATCTATATGTGCCAGAGAATATACTTTTATTCTTCTCATTTAGACAGGGAGCACAATGTGTTTTCATATTATTTGGAGACTTCCCTGCACATTTTCCTAACAAACCTGAGAGCAGGTTCATGGGTAGGGACAGGTTGGCAGTGGAGAGAAACAAACTTTTTTTGAGGCAAACCTTGGAGCCAATGGTTTGTAGGAATGTGGTGGTGTTCATCCATCCCCACTCATTCTCTTTGTATCCACTTGATGGAGGGGGGAAATAATGGGATAAAATAATGGGATAAAAGGTAAGGAGTCTGATGGACTCCTCCTCCTGAATGAATTGATCACTGCCCATCAGACAGGTGCTTTCAGCTGAGATCTGTCCCCCATCAGCAGCTCATGGAGCTATCAGCTCTATTAGAAGTACACTAAAGTACATCTTATGGTAATCAAATCAATTATCTAGGCAATTTCTTCCCCAGTTACTTAAATTGGTTTTAGATTGTAAAGCTGCACTGGTGGTACTTATCTTCCTCTTCATAGGGGGGGGTGAGATAGATGACTGGGAAAGCTCCTGCTGCCTTCTTCAGGATAACAGCCCTGATGTACCCCATCACTCCTCTGTGTCACCAGGAACCAGGGCCCTGATTAAAAAACCCAAGCAAACAATGTGGATTGATTTTGGAGGCACCACCTGAAAGGAGATGATGGATAACATAGCAATATATCTGTATTTCTGCACAGCTCCTTCACTCTGCCATGCCCAGCCAGGTTAACAGCTCAGAAAATGATGGCTTTGGCTATTCCCTCTCAGGTTTTGGGTCTGACAGGTCTGTGTATCACAGATATTTGCTTTCTTTGACCAGAAGTCACCTATTTCTCAGTCACCCATTCAGCCCATTTCTCCAGCCCAGACCATCTCTCTGTAAACCTCATCCACGCAATATATCTATTTTTCTATACTTCTAGTTTTCACTGTCTGTGAAATTCCCTGGAATTCCCTGAAACAGGCTCAGAGTTCTGTTCTTGGGGGAAGCACCAGGATGAGGTTCATAATCTGGTCTCAAAATCAGATCAGACACATCTTTGAGTGTCCATCCCTGAGTTGGAAAAAACTCCTGAAGAAAAGTGTTAAAATATTCTCAGTGTGAGCAGTGGTAGGTGGAAATAGATAATGAGTGCTTACATATACACAATAAAAACTTTTATAGTATTTTTACACTGTCAATTTAAATAGGTCTCTTTTTTCTTTCTTCAAATGATAAATGAGAATAATTTCAGGTTAACAGCTGCAGGGGTTGTTCTACTGTAGATATTCCTGCAAAGTCTCCTTCAGCTTCCTCCATAGGAGCAGCCTCTGTGTATCAAAGACAATAAAACCTTTAAAACCTGCCATAATTTGACTTTTTCCCCTCATTATGCACACACATGCACCATCAGTACTACTGGAAATTGCCCATATTATGGAAAAAAGGGAACCTTCTGTATGTGTATGTGTGATTATAAATAGGAAGGGAGGGGAAAAAAGCTCATTCCAGGGAAAATATATTGATTTTAGGAAACAACTGTCAAATTTCTTCTGATGTAATCTATAGCAGTAATAATACACTTATCAAAATGATCAATTGCAGTCTGTATAAATTAAAATAATTATAATTTATTTTTTAAAGGTTTTTTTGAAAGATGTATTAGATAAAGAAGAACCTGACCATAGTAAATATACCAAATATACCCTGTTGAGCAGTATGTTTTATATCTTGTCAAGCATCCAAAAGAACTACTTTTTTTTTTTTTTTTTTTTTTTTGTCATTTCAGGTTCTAGGTAGCAATATAAAGATACAGAAATATTCTGTAACGAATCTCATTAGTTGGCCAAATAAGAGTTCAAAGGATTATTAGAGGAGCTATGTAAACTTTCAACAGCTGTTGAACTAAAAATGGGTTGCTCTGAAATGACAAATTAACATTAGAGACAAATCTAAACAAGTAATACTGTTTATCAGAGCAGTGTGATTATGCCTATTGTATTTTTCTTCAGTAATAATTTTCACAAAGGGTTGAAAATTTCTTTAAACTTGACCTTAGGGTACATTTCATACACAAAGAAATGTTCATTTATAGGAGATGTAAAAATACACAAAGAAGAAAGAATATAAACATATTTTCCAGGCCACTTTTTCTTTCCTCCGTGTTCCCTCAGTCCTTTACCTACCCAACTTCTCTGCCCCAACACACCTGGGCAGAGACCTCTCCTCTGGTGAGACCATCCTTTCCCCTTTCCTAAAGGCAGCCTTCTACAACCACTGTGCTTTTGCAGGTCTTTGCCTCTTCTTTTTTTTAACCCTCACCCAGTATGCTGCTGGTTTTATTATTCCTGAGTGTTTACAGATCTCCCTGAGGTGGTTTTGACTTTAAAATACAGACACAGACATTTTTTTTCAGCCATTTCACTCAGGTCCAGCTGGAGGAAGCCCTGATGAGTTGCTAGCATGGTGTCTCCCCGGGATGCCCTTGGTTTGCTAATTTTCCTCTGGTTTACAGTGGTCATGTCCTTCCCAGGTCTGCATGACCATCAGATATCAGGCATGACCATGGGGCAGTTACACCAGGAGTGTTTTGTCTGGTTGACCACTGAAGATGCCAAGTTTGGATCTGGGCTCTGAAAATTCCCCCACTCTTGTGCCTCATTCCCAGTTCCCTTTGGTGGTTCCTGCTCTGCTTGATCCTGTCCTAAGCTGATCATTGAACTTGGTCATTTTAAAGGTCTTTTCCAACCAGGATGATGCTATGATTCTCTTCCATGGTAAAGCCCACCCCCAGGCACACACAGCTGGGTCTTGATGCTTCCAAAAGCATCTGGAGGAAGAATTAATCCCATAACCAGAGTTTCAGCACAACCCAAACACATTTTGCTTGCATGTGTCCCTTATTACCTCCCTTTGGAGCACATCCTTTGTCTCTTCCTCCCTCCAACCTGAGGCTGAAGAATGCACTGATAAAATGTTATTTTTGGAAAGGACATGAGAAGCAAACTCAGATTCACTGGATAAAAAAGAAACAGATTCTGCCTCCTGACAGGACCAATATGGAACTGGTTTCTAACAGACAACCTAATAAAATGGTCAGTAAAAAACAACATCTTCTGGAAAGGAACCACCTTGTTTGGCGGTGTTAAGGTATTAAGGGAACATCATAATTTTTAAGCACTTCCCAGTGATCTGGAAGGTGCTGTTTAATGAGTTAATGATAAGGCTTTCATTCCCCATTCCCATGCTTAATCATTAAATTTACACTCCAGGGAAAGCAAGGACAGTTGCTGAAAAAACAGCTGTACCAGTTGAGGGTTGAGGAAGGGTTATTTACTAAGAAATTAAGAGAAAAAACATGCAGACATCTGAGGGGCTGTCTGAGTGTTCAGAACTTAGCACTTCAAACCCCCAGCAAGCCAAATATTGGGAGTATTGGATGAAAAATACACACACACACAGTTTGAACACAGTAGCCTTTTTTTTTTTTTTTTAAAGGAATTATTTTCTTACCTGTGGTTTCTTTTAATTTACTTGCTTGTAAATTGTTTTGGCAAGGTTTGGTGAAATGTAGTAAGGGAAACTCTGCATTTCCATGCCTGTAAAACAGGGAAATTGTGTGATTGTGGACAATGTCTCCCGTTGTAAGTGGTTTCTTTCTCTCCCTCTTAGTAAATCCTTTGTACCTACAACAGGCATTGTGATCCGAGAGCAATTTGGTGCCAGTGGTGCAGTGTAATGTCAGAAATGAGTCCTAATAACTTGCCCCCACCACAAAAAAGCTTTGAGGCTGCAAAACAGGAGAGCTGAAGCTTTCCCTCATAGTAAAAAATCCTTGGATAGACCAAATTTTTGTGGAGAACTTCAAGAAATGAGGGGAATATGAGGGGGCTGATCAAGCACATTGGATGTCTCTGATCTCTGGTTTTCCTGGAATTGTTGCCAGCTTAAAGTACATCTTCCTGGAGGCTGCTCTAAGTTCTGCTGGGATGCTGAGAGCATGTCCATAACATCACCTTGGATTGGCTCTTCCTTCCCACTGGGCTCTTCTCAGGTGCCAGACCTTAATTACAGAGAACAATTAGTGGCAGTGAAATGTGTTCAGATGGATTGTCACCTACTGAGTGATGTTGTTTAAAATCAGGTTTCAGGGTTTTGGTATGGATTTCAAAAGGTTTTCATTATCTGGCCAAGTGCAAACAGCCCAGTTGCAATAATATGGTATTTTTGTATCTGCTCAGGAAATTGCCTGCTCATATGGGTGGGTAAACACAGACAAAATTAAATTCTTTGTCCACAGACACAGAGAGTAATAGATCTTTATGTATAATGTGTATATTTATAGAATGTGATACACAGATAGATGAGCATTTTTGTGCAGATGTATGTCTCCCTTGCTCTCGTTCTCCCCTTTTATCTATAAATAACATGTAAAAAGAAAATAGGCCTTGAAAGAGGCAAGAGGGTCTAGTAAAGGATTTAAATATGTTGAACTCCTTTTTTTTTCTTTTATTTTTTTTTTCTCTTTGAAAGGAGTAGTCAGTCATAGCTCTTCTTGTTTAAAGTTAAGCTAAGAAATGTCTCTGTGGAGAATTTCAAACTCTCTTTCCAAACATCACTGAGCCAAGTATGGTTATTATCTGAATTTAATTCAAATCATATGAAACTTCAGAGTTTTTGCCATACTAAAGATTTTTTTTTTTTCCTTTTCAATCTGGCAATACAATCATCAAGTTATGGGCAGACCCCACTCACATAAAGGAGCAGTTTTGTGAACTTTATAGCTTGCAAGGTTTTCCAGGTTCAACACACATTTATGATTTATTGTTTTTAAAAAGACACACTAAACAGCCCTGTAACTCTACAATAACAGAACATCACCATGCAATTAGCCTTACGTGAGTCATAAAGGAGAGAGAGAAAAAAAAGGAGTTTGAAGAATTATCCTTCAATTGTTGTATTTTGAAAAACTTTTCAGCCCACCCAGCTGAGCTCCTGCTCTCCAGCCCCTCTCCTTCCCTGCCTCCTGCTCAGCTACAGAGCTGCTTTGTCTAGATGTGAACACAGGTGATTCCCCACATCCCTGAGTACTCCTTCTGGCTTGGGTACTCTCTGAGGACAAGTCTCAGTTCTCCAGTATTTTGCAAGAGGAGAGGAGTAATAATTACCCAGCTCCCTCACTGCAGTCCTGTCAGGCTCAATCAATGTCTTCTCAGTGCCTGAGACATGGAAAATGCCATATTAAAAAAAAAGTGAAATAATATTACTTCCCAACTGTACAGCCAGAATTTACACAGTGTGCAGGAAAGAGGATGGGGGATAATTGCAGGCTGAGCTTTTAAAGTGAGGTACTCAGGACGGGCAGAGTCAGCAGAACAGCAGCCACATCCAGACTCTCCTAAGGCCTCTGTGGTTATGGGCACTCCACGGATAAAGGGCCTGGAATGTTTCCAGACCTGTTGACTCCACCTCTACGACTATGTAGAATATTTGCAATTAATTCTGCTTGCATGGAAAGTATGTTGAAACATTGTGTATCCACAATGTGTATACACATTGCAATACATTGTGTATCCACAACCTATTCTATGGTTTGTTGCTTGATTTTTTTTTAAAAAATATTTTTCCTTTCCACACAACTGGGGCTGTACCTGATGGGCTTCCAGGCCTTTGGCATGGCAGCTGGATGCTCTTCCAGCACTTTGTTCTGCCCACTGCCCTTCTCAGTGCTCCTGTGAGCCTTATTACTTTTGATTGTTGTCACATGGATTGGCCTGGATTCATACCCACTCATTAATTCCCAAGTTTATTCTGCTGTTCCTGTGGAGCCAGGGTTATCCGGTTTCTAGGAAACAGCTATTATTTATCCCTTTGGATACTGCCTGTGTTGCCATCTTGCAGAACAACTTCCACCCATGTTATATTTCACCGAGTGGACGTTATAAAAAAAAAACTGTTGCATCGTAGCAACACCCACAGCAACACAACAACACATAGCTTGGATATGTTGCAAAACATGCCCAAGTTTGAGTAGACTGATAGTAAAAGGTAACTAAAAGTAGCAACAAACAAACTGCATAAGGACTGGAGCAAAAATCGTGGAGTGGGATTGGAACACTGGATTTCACATCCAAGCAGGATGCTCAAACCTTTCCTGGTTGCAAGCTGTGTGACAGTCTCATCTCTTTGCAGCTTTCTGCCTTCAGGTTTTTAAAGCCAGCTTGGGAGTTTAGGCCCTGAAATAGCATTAAAATGAATAACAATTTGGTGTCCTTTGGCCTCACAGTTTCATCTTCAGAGTCTTTATGGAATGGAGTCTTCTGCTCCCCAGGATGCAGAGCACTGACTTACCCAGTTATCTAGAGTTAAGTCTGGTGTTTTTCTAATGACAAAAAAAAAGGGGCTGAAGGCTCATAACATGGGCAATTATCTAAGAGCTGGCAGTGCCTCTTTTCATCTTTCATAGAACTGTAGCTGGAAAGAAAATTCTGTTTAACACTGATTTGTATAATGACTCTTCTTATTTCATTGAACTCAAGGCATATTATGAGTGGATGGGGTAAGGTGAGGCTGCATGCTCCAGGGATACAACAGGCTGAGTGTTTTATTAAAAAAAAAATAAATCTTTCTCCATCCTTCCATACATCCATGGAGCAAATCAGCACTGTAGGATGTATGAGTGTAGAGTCAGGGCTAAGACAGCCCAGGTGGTCAAATCCTTGCCATGGGCCAGTGGGAACACTGTGAGTTCACCAGTCCATTTAAACCTCATACAAGAACTAAATGGAAAATGCTGTAACCTTGTTCAGTTCCCCTGTGCTTGGTTATGTTCTGTTAAAGAAGGAAAGCAACAAGATTTTATTCCAACAAAGAGCCAACCAAGTTTTTTAACATGCTGGAAACTGACATCAATACACAGGAAGGACAACAGTACCAAAAACCTGAGGAGATGTTACAGATTATCTGCAAACAGCTTTTGAGATAAGATCCAGCAGATATGCTAAAACTTTTCGTCAAATTGCAACCTCTCCATTAGTTCAGGTTCTGCATGGGGTGATGATGTCTGTTCTTATGCCTCCACTTTCTTGAAAGCAAGTTTCATTTTAGGGGAAAATCTGAATTTGTTTATGATCTGGTTTCTTAGCTCCCCAGAACCTGGTAAATTGTTGTGAATTTTGGCAGAACAGGCAGAACTTGACTACATCCTGAACAGGGAACTTACTCTGGAGACATTTCCAATAGTTGAACACTGTGTACATGGTACCACAGCAATGCAACAATTGTGTACCCTCAATGCATGCTTCATTTGGGAAAATAACAGATTTTTTCATGAATTATTTCCTCTTTATCAGCTTTCTTCATGTGTATGAACCCACCACGTGAATATCTATTACACAGATAGAAACATGAATATAAGTTCTTTTATTGCTCTTCTTGTTGTAGCATCTGAATGGTTCACTGTCTTTAATATATTAATTATGAGAGCACCCATGGGAATAAAGCAGTTAGAAAGCTTTATCCCATTTGTGCAGCAATGAAAGGTAAAAGAAAAAATGTACATGAGACCTTCCAGTTCTGAATTAGGTACCTGTGCTTCTCAGAGCAGGTATGGGAAGGACAAGGAAGGTGTTCCTGGATGGGCAGATGGTTCCCAAAGCAAGACTGGGAAGGCAGAAACCACCAACAGGGTCTCCCCATGCTTTTCCTGTTGTTGATTGTGACAGAGGAGCAGGGGGGGTGAGTTGTGCCAGTCCCAGTTGTTCTCGAATAGTGACAGAGAATGAGAGGGGAAGAGATGCTGGACTCCATCACCATGTATCTCTTTACCTGCCTTATCATCCTTTGTGGAAATATTTTGGTTTGGGGAGGGGCTTGGGTGATTTTAAGAGCAAGAGAGTGTAAAAGCTTAGAATACACCAGTCATGTTCAGGAGAAATTAATGGAAATTAATGAAAGTGGTATTAAACCCATGGTCATCTTCAGGTATTTAAATTTCTCTTCAAATGTACCCTAATTGGTAATTTTTTTTTAAAAGGGAATGTTTGAATACAGAGTCATTACTGTAATGTAGTTTGACAGAATTCTTATGGCAATTAGTGTTTCCTCCAGCCTGATTTTTTAATGCCAATCCCACCGTTTTAAGGGGAAAAACCATGCAAAATGCCCATTGTTAAATATCCACAGGCTGCTTCAGTCTGTTGGAAGTATAACCTGGTATATTTCACTAAGGCCAGTGAAGTCAATGCTCCTTGTATAGGAGAACAAAAAGAAAAAAAAACAGGAAAAAGTTGTTGGCTCAATGGCTCATTTTCTTTTCCTCAAATTCCATCTTTGGAAATAATATATTAAAGCAATCATTGTACATTTTGGGCTTATTTTAGCACAGCCTGCACTGAATACAAATTCTTGGAAATGGAAAAAGAGATGGGTCAAAGCTGATCTGACCTATTTAAACAGCTTGACATTCAGTGGAAGTCTGGCAGGATTAAGATTTATATAAAAACTGTTAATTCAGGTTTATTTCTGAAGTTTACTTGATTAGCTTAGTGCAAAATCTTCATAACAAATTGATTACAAGGGTGTCAAAGTAATCTGTACTGCTAGAACAGATAATACCTTGCAAATTTCTTTGCATATAAAAAAACATTTAGTATGTGAATATATAGGTAAGAACTTTATAAAGAAGTAGCAAAGTAGCTTCACAAAAAACTGTGGAAAGACTCACAAAGCAAGTGCTACCTAATGAAGTGTCTCAAGATATAAATAGCTCTTGCTGAACATACAACAAAGGTTGTGTTGTGTGATCATGTGCTCAGATATGTAGTGAGAACCACAAGTCCCCAGGTGTCGCCAATAATGAACTGGGAGCTTAGGCCCAGCTGTGCCTGATAATTAGGGCCTGCCCCAGCCGGAAATGGGCGGGGCTGAAGGGCAAAATAAAAGGCATGCTCCCAGAAGCAGAATCAGAAGAGAAGGAGACAAGAGATGAGGATGCCTGAGGAGAGGGATGGCAAGAGAGCTCCGGAGAAGAGCCGTGTTCCCCAGAGAAAGGCTCGCCGCAACATCTGGTGGAGAATGCGGGCAACAACAGCAGCCGTGAACGCAGAGGTAATATAAAAAGCTCTACATAACCATGTTGGTTGCGGGAAGCTCTACAAAGCCAGGCTTAAATGCGAAAGGCGATATAAAGAGCTTTGAAATACACAACCATGTCAGATGGAGCCACCACGTTGGTGCGGGACGCTCTATAAAGAGCTCCAAATACGCAGCCATGGGAAAAGCTCCATAAGGCCAGGCTTAAATGCGGAAGGCGGCGTGTAGAAGTAGAAGCCCAGCACGGCAAGATACAACAGCCCGGAATGGCGAGCCAGGCAGGAGAGAAGAATGAGGCTCGAAAGGCGCAGCGAGTTGGCGCGCGGAACTCAAACCCAAGGAATGCTGAAGCTGAAGCAGAGCTCTGAGTGCACATCAAGTCAGTGCGGTCCTGAAACGGAGCCCCCAGGGACACGCGACAGTGCGGTCCTGAAACGGGGCCCTAGGGACACGCGATAAGACTGGTGCGCTGAATGCTCGGAGAAGCCTCTGCATGGCTAGGCATCCCGAGGTGGCGAGTACCAGCGAAAGATGAGCTGGTGTTTTAAGACCTCATCTCCTGCTAACAGAGGCTAAAGAGCCCGAATTTTCCCTCCTCAAAAAATAGGCAAAAAAATGTTGAAAAATAATGAAATGTTTAAAAAAGTAATAAATGAAATGTTAAATTATTGTGAATTAATTGTAAAGTATTGAAAATACTGTGAATTAATTGTAAATTATTGAAAAAATGAAGTCTATTTTTCAACAACAAAAAGGGGGGAAATGTAGTGAGAACCACAAGTCCCCAGGTGTCGCCAATAATGAACTGGGAGCTTAGGCCCAGCTGTGCCCAATAATTAGGGCCTGCCCCAGCCGGAAATGGGCGGGGCTGAAGGGCAAAATAAAAGGCATGCTCCCAGAAGCAGAATCAGAAGAGAAGAGAAGGAGACAAGAGATGAAGACGCCTGAGGAGAGGGACAGGAAGAGAGCTCCGGAGAAGAGCCGTGTTCCCCAGAGAAAGGCTCGCCGCAACACAGATCCATATATATATGTATAAAAATCTGAAAGACGGATTTTAAAAGCTCTTTATATGTGTAAAAATAATATTTTATTTGTATACTTATGCTAAAAATAGCTTTTGCCACTTTATGAGGAGAAAGAGCATGAGAAAACACACTGAACTGCTGAGTGTTATGTGTCACCAGCAATATTTGTGTTCATTCATCAAAATATCAAACTTATTATCACACCTAGTACTTTTAAGCACCCCGATGATATATGTTAATTATTAAAAAATGGCAGTTCATATAATTTTGAACTTGAAGTATGAAGGATTTTTGGATCAGAACATATTCAGTTAATCTGAGCATTTAATTATCCACTTTATTTTCCCTGGGACGGCATTTCAATAAAATCACTTGAAATTGTGGTGTCTAGGTCTAGGTCTGAGCAAAATCCCAAGAATATCCTACAGGAGAAAGCCCCATCTCATTTCATCTTGTTTCCCATCCAGTGATTGCAGAACCTTTCATCAGCTCTTTCAGTAGCTTGGATGTTTCTGCTGGTTCACTGTGAGACAGAGCCACTTCCACTCATTTTCTGCTTAAATCTCTCCATCCTCCAAGATCAGGCATTGTGGAGGTATAAGAAAAACTGTGGAGGAGTGGACGGAGAATTTTCATTCTCACCCTTGGTCAATGAGCAGATGTGATTCATAATTCACCCTGTGTATCATAAATAAAATTCCTTCTCATGCTGTAAAAAAAATAAAAAAAAGGATTTAATTCATCTTCCTAATTGAGTGCATTAAAATCAGGTTGGATTGGGGTGGGTTGGTGTTCTTAACCTGTGTTCAGGACATGCATTTTAGGGCTTGGAGCTGAAACTGGACTTTGAGCTCTCTACAGGTCTCCTGCAGCCTTCCAGGAGAGCTCATGGTTTTCCTTTTCTGCAAACCCAGCCACATGGCCCTGGGCCAAGGTTTCCTTGCTGAGGGCTGAATGAGCCTTTCAGACACTTTTGGCAGACCTCAGGATAATACACACATGTACCAGGAGGAAAAAATAATCACGAGGATGGATATGGGACAGCTGAATGGAGCTGTGGGCCAGTTCTAGTCCCCATCTTCACAAGTTCCTTGGTCATTTCCTTAGCGATTATGGGGGTGTAAGAGCTGACCACTGATTTTCCTCCCTTCACTTTGACCAAGGTTATTTTCTCTGTTGCCTCACTATTCCTTGCTGAAGTTTTTTGCAATCTTGCTCTTGCACAGGCTCTTTTTTTTTTTTTTGTACCAAAATGCCTGCCCAGATTCCCTTCCCATAGCATCCTCTGTACTGCCAAAGTCCTTAACATCTTATCCCATCCATTTCTGTTACTCAGAGCTCACTTTGTTATAATATATCTGGGTCCCTTTTCTAAACTGAGCCTTTTTAAGTAGTCCCACAGCATCTCTTAAAAGAAAAGTGGCTGCTGAAGAATAGGTCCTCCTGACTGTACCCTCAGCTGTCTTTCAGTCCTGCTGGGTATTTGTGTAGTAGAACCCTTAGTTTAAACATATATATGCCCCACATATTCAAAGTTATGCCAGTTAGCTCTTCCCTAAACACATAGTCTGTTGCTGGATAAAGCTTCCATCTGCACCAAAGGAAAAGCATCTTGATTTGTAAATACGTAAATAATTTATTGTGATCATGGAAAAAAAAACAATAAGGCATTTAGCCAAGTATGGCTTTAATAAGGTTAACTAAATGCCCATGAGAGCAATGTGCAGCTCTAAAAAAATTCTGGCTTTTGTGTAGTTTTAACTAGCAGTGTTTGGGAGTATATTTTTGATTAAGCTTTACTGTGTCAACAACACCATGCATCTGGAGTACTGTTTGCTGCTGCCAGCTCAGCATCTATCTGAGTTCTGGCACTCTAAAACATCTCCAAAGCTTGGAGCTTTGGAGAAAAGAGGAGAATTTGAAGATAGGTGCAAGGTCAAGAGATCTCAATTGAAATAAATCTCTGTTCCTCTCAGCCTAGATGTTCATGAACTCCCTTTCGGTGTAGTGTCACAGCTTGGCACATCTGTGAATCCCAGAATGTCAAATAGGTGGATCCTTTTCTGGCCCACATCCAGCCAGCTACTAGTTTGAGAGCTGCTTTGATTTCGTTGGTGTACTGAAACTATTTTAGCAAATAGAAAGTTATATTCCAATAGGATCCAACTGAAAACCTTGAAGCAACATCTGAACTGTCTACCCAGTGAATTTAACATAAAGCTCTCTTGCTTCTTCTGAGGTTTTAATGGCTATCAAATAAATTTATTATGCAGTAATGAATAATGTGGGATCTAATCTGACCCAGGATTTATTTTAATGCATCATTAACTTGTCAAGTTCCCCTTTCACAATTCTCCTTCCTGATATTTTCATGTCGTGCCAGAAGTCTCATTTTCCCAGCTATTAATCCATTTATTATCTTTGGATGAGGATGTATTTCATTAATGAACACTTAAAAATTAATGATTGCACAAATTAAAAGTCTGATTTAAAAGAACACAAATAGGTTCTTTAGGATATGAGTTTTATTTACACTCCAAATGGATGGCACACAGACAGTGGTTAAAACTGGTGGCAAAACCAGTCACTCAGTTCAAATTATTTAAAGCTTTCTCTTGCCTTCAGTAGTGTATTTCCAGAATTCTGTCCTATAGACAAGTACTAGAAGTTTATCTTTCCATAATGTTATTAAAGAAATGATGTAGATGAACCACATGAGTAACTTCCATAAAAATGTCAGCTGTGCTTTTCATTCTTGTGAGAGATTTGAATTGCATTTCTGTTGGAATAATACCCTGAGAGCACTACAGCTACCAAGAGCCTCCCATTCTGTCCCGAATTTTCCTAGAAAGTATGGCCCAGATATTTAGGACCTAATTTTCCTAGAAAGCATGATCAAATGTTTAGAACCTAGTACTGCTGAATGCTTGGAAAGTTGATGTAATAGGAACCACATGGGTGTTGCTTGCTCAGATACCAGCCTAGAGTTTGTGTGCAGGAAAATCACCGCACTGGACTATGAGTTAAATAATCTGTGGTTTTATCAAATGGTGAATTAATAATCTATAAATCATAGATCTATTTTCCCTTTCTGTAAACATTTTCCACAAGACACCACTGGGAAAAAAATAACTGAATTAACACACACACTCATTACTTTCTTAGGGCTGTTCTGCTTCTCATACCTCCCATGGGACAGCAATTTCCTAGAACAGATACCCAAGAGCCAAGAGTTCTGTGGTAGTCACATTGTAGGAGAACCAGGCAGGCATTTTTTTTTTTTCTTTATCTTTTTTTTTTTTTGATCTCTTTTCTATTTTGATCCATTCATAAATGTGTTACTGATTTTCGGTTTTGCACATGTTAGCATTTCTGATCAGTTTACATCACAAATGATTCTCCCACTTGCTCCCCCAATGGCAGCCTGTTCAAGATATAGATGTCTAAAAGGAGTAAATGATGCATTTTGCTATTCTGCCTCCATGACAGATGTCAAAGGATCTGTGTCATACTGCAAATGAATACAAAGTGACTTTGTTTTGAGCTTCTCTGGTGAAACTGGGATGGAGCAATTCAGACTTGGATGGTTTCAGGTTTCATGGAGCTTGAGTACCAAACACTAGGAAAATGTCAGTGAGCTGGTATCTGCATGTTGGCATGCACATTCCAGTCTAAGAAGTTGTTTTGTCATCTAATTTGCTAGTTTGATTGAGTTTGGAATTTATTAATTAATTGAGTTTGCTGTGGATTTTATCTCTTCTGGAGCAGGATTCTTCTGGCTGTTAAGATCACTGGACTTACTGACCACTTCTGTCTCAATATTTTGGGATCCATGAAAAGGAAGCCCCAGCATGTGTTTCATAAGTAAGAAAAAGTGTGATCTGGCAAAGTCTCCATGCAGAGAACATGGCAGAGCACCGTCAAAGCTCGGAATAAAGTCCATGTCACCCAAAGGCAGCAATCCTTACAAAGCTATATTTTCTTGTTGTGCCAGAATTCTCATTTTCCCAGCTATTAATCCATTTGTTAACTTTGGACAAGGATGTATTTCATTAATGAACACTTAAAAATTAATGATTGCACAAATAATAATAAAAAAATAATTAAAAATTAATTAAAAATGCTATAGAGGATGGGGCTGTGCATGGAGCACTCTTATTCCAGGCACAGCAAGAGGAAGTTATATGAACCTTGTGAAGTTCAGCTCCCTTTGAACAGGATGGCTTTAATCCAGCAGGTGTTCCCCACCTTTCTGACCAATAATGAAAGCTGGAAAGTGTGTTCTGATCCAGGGTATCCTACTGGATCTTCTGAATCATTCACACTATAGCTACTTTTCTTCTATCTTATGTGGACATCCACTCAATCACACACAGGTTTTATTTTTCTACCAGGGCATTTTTACCTTGCTAACACCTGAAATTGCTGTATCCAGTAGGCTTCCCTTCATACTGGTTTTTATGCAAATGCCTCTAATAAATTCCATCCATAATCTTCACTCTGTTCTTTTATTATTACCTTAATCTCTGAGTTACCCCTCCAGTGAACAGGAAACCACATCAGCAAGTCCATGACCTAAAAATGACTTAGTTACCTTATGAGCATTTGTGCTGAACCACATCACAAGTTATTCTCCCTTTCCAACAACTTAAAAAATCAGTGGGAATAAGCAAAACACTTTTTCCCCCATCATCCCTTATGTATAAGCTGGAGGCAAACAGACTCAAAAGGGTCCAAAGTTTCAGTGCTTTCATCTTTAGTCAACAAAGAACCACTTAAGTGCTGCATTTCTCTCTTGCTCATTTAGCTATTTTAGGGATTTAATGCAAATTCCTGGCATCTTTTCAAAGTGTGTTCTTGCAGTTAATACAGTTATAATATTAAAAGGAAAATAAGAATATATTCTCAGGGCTAAGGCCCCGTTGTGCAGATTGGTGTGTGGACTTTCTGCCAGGTTATATTTGTTACATTTAATAGCAATCATAGATGTCAAAGCCTGCAGAAGACTGTAGAAAATTAGGAGCAGTAAGAGCAGTAAATTCTAATTTGATGGTATTTATTATTAGAAAATAAAAAATTAGAAAAATTATAAAAAAATAGAGAAAAATTAGGAAATAACAAATAGAAAAAGAAATAAGAAAAAAGAAAATAGAAATTTTCTTTGAAGAGATTTACTTCCTCTTGGAATAAACAGAAGAAAGAGATAATAAGAAGGCTGCAACATGTTTACCAAAGTTAGGAGGCCTGAGTTTGGGATTCAAAAGTGGCATTTTGGAAACCAGGTCTATTTTTCTCATCTGGAGTCACCATCCCTGGAGGAATTTAAAAGCTGTGAAGATGTTCTGCTGAGGTGCCTGGGTTAGTGGTGGAGTCGGGAGTGCTGGCTTAATGATTGGACTTGATGATCTTAAAAATCTTTTCCAACCAAAGCAATTTTATGATTCTATTGATTTGAGATATCTGTTCACAGAGCCTGAAGAAAAGAGAGGGATACCTGTTGCTGCTTCTCACCTGTAGATCTTTCCAAAAAGCTTTTCTCTGCAAAAGGAAATAGATGAAGAACTGTTAGAACCATCTAAAAAATCCTAGAAAAATACAGATTTATTGCACAACTGCATTTCATTCTCTCCTTGAGGTGCTTTCAGAGATTAGTTCATCATCTCTTAGTTCTTTGTTCTCACTCTCCTCGGGTTCAAAAGGTTTTGATGCCTGCATGAGAGCAACTAAGGATGCTAATTTTGGTTTTTGTCTAGTAATAACCTCAGATCTACCAAGCTTTTCAGAACCTGTAATTTGCATAACTTTTCTTTAACTGCAGAAAAAAGAGAACAATAAAGACCTAATATGAGACTCATTTTTTTCCTAAGATTAAAGGAAAAAGAAACCATATCATTAAATTGTCAAAATGTTTCTGCAGAGTGGGTAACAATCACCATACTTCAAGTTAAAACTTAATCTTCTTTCATCTTTCTCCATTGCATCACCTGTACTACTGCCAGGGTGGACATTTTTCTCAGATTTGGATTGCTGTACCAGAACTGGTTTTATTTATTTATTTCCTAGATAAAATATCCCTGAAAGTCACTTGTCAATAAAATTTGCAGCAGTCTGATGGCTTCTTCCCTGGGATTTTCTCTCTCTTTCTCTGTCTTACTGGTGATTAAGTAATTTTAGGAATAGACAAGCTAAAATACTGGAGTGAATCTGATCCTGTAAACTTTAGCTTATTAGGTGCTAAATAATAATGAAAAAAAGCTAAAATTTGTAGGTGATATAGCACTTAGGATCTCATATGTACTAGAACCATAGAACATCAATGTCTTACCTCACATTCTGTGTTGTAGGTACCCAGAGACACTTGCAAATAATATAGGTTTGCAATTTAAGTGAATTAAATGAGATTTTCCTCTACTAGATGAAACACCTCTTATTATTGCCTGAGATGCAGCTTAGTATTCTTTTAATTTAATTTCTCTTTCAACAGTTATTTAATCTGTGTAAATTAATTTATAATCCATTATACCTTATTTGTGTTATAACATTCATCATTTACTGACTGATCCATGTGGTTAGGATGCAAGTAAAATATTGTTTTGGGTGCCTGCTTTTCCTGAAGTGCTTCTGTTCCCAGATGAGTTACACCAATTTTCTGAGGCCAGTATCTAGAAGACACCAGGATATCAAAGCCTCTAAACAGATCTGGAGGAAGGATTTGCCTCTTACAGTCACGTTCCTTTAGAAACTCTTTTTACAATAATTTATAAAAGTAAAAAAAAAAAAGTGGTTGCTTTTTTCCCTTAACTTCAAAGGGAGTCTTTCTACCCTCAATTTCTGTTCAATTTCTGTAACAACAAAATATCTACAATGAATTATTTGAATACCAGAAAGTGCCTCTCTAGCCAAAGTACTGAAGAAATTCCAGTAGTAATATTTAATTAATAAGCCCATTCACTGTGCTGGTTTTTCAAGCACTAAAGTACAAAGGGATCTGAACTGGTCATAGGTCCCAACAGGTGTACTGAGGAAAAACATTTGAAATACTTCATTGTTAGCCTAATTTTCACAGCAATACAGACAAATACCCTGTGTTCTAATATCTGGAGATGTGAACTTTAAATAAGGGCAAATCAGGGGGGTCAGTGTGTGTGAAAAGCCAGCAGCTCATCCCTCACCTCTGGGCATCACCAGGGATGTTTCTGAAGGAATGTGCTCTCAGTTTTTGCCCTCAACTCCCTTGTGTGCAAGGGAGTGGGAGAAGTTTATTTATCCACATAAACCATTGGGCTTCATAGCATTCCATATTTACAGAATCCATCCTGTACCATGGAGATATTTCTTCAGTTCTGTTCTTGTTACATTTGCATTAGTTCATTTCTTCCTTCTATGTTTTTTCATACAGTCCCATGCTTCTTGGGGGAAGCTTGAACCTGAAAAAAAAACCCAACCAACAAACCATACAGGAGAATACAAATGATCTGCCCTTTTCCAGCTGACTAATGTGAACTATAAACCACTTTCAGATCCAAAGGAGACTTCACATCTGGTCAAGTTTACTCTTCATAAACACACCTGAATGTAAAGCACTTCTTGTTCTGTGGAGCGGAGCCAAATGAGTGATAGCCCAAGACAGACATTTCATGTTGTTCTGTGCAAGAGCTCTCTTCTTGCATTTCAATGGCTAAATTAGAGGTAGCTCGATAGTAAAAATATGCAGGTAGCCTCAGGACACATCATATATGCTTTTATTCTGAAACCTTTCTATAATTAAAAACAAAACCTAATTGCAAGCTCCCCGTTCCATTTCTAAAATGTCAAAGAGCTGATGTTTTTCAATGTCATTGTCAAGTTGGTCCAATAATAATAATGTCAGGTCTGGAGCAGTGATGCAAAATTTGTTTTCTTAACAGATTTTATGCTTCAGCAACCTGGGAGAAAAAAAAGAAAAAAAGAAAAAAAGGAAAAAAAAAAAAAAAAAAAAAAAAAAGAAAAAGCAGTATTAGAGATTACTATATCTGTTGCATTAGCCTTGCTATCTTTACTGGCTTTCATCATGGCTTTCCTGGGGGTGTTAGGTGTCCTGCAAAAATGCAGAGCTGGATGACAAACTTTTCTCCTTCCCCTCATCTTTTCCCCGGGCAGGCAGCTGACGGCTGTCCAGCACCGCCCTCTGTGCTCAAAGTCAGCCAACAACAGCCTCAGCCAGCAGCCTCCTCCAGTCAGAGCAGCTCAGCAGGAGCAGAAGAAAACTCCCATGGATCAGGAGAGCAAGGGTAGAAACTGTGACTGTGCCCAGAAGGGAAGGATCCCTTTGTGCAGGGTTTCATAACCCCTCGAAGGAGAGAGCTGGAGAAGGATGCTGAGGGATGCTTGGAGCTTGCTGCCATGGTTGGTGATCACCCACTGGCATTGGATTGGATCTTGTAAATGGGCTGGGGCCAAAAACATCCTTTTTTGGAAGTTTTTTGCAGCAAAACCCAGCTTCTCCAGCTGCTAGGAGAGTAGCAAGTGGTGGTTGTTTCTGAGGAGAAAGGAAATGAAAGAGAAATCCTGTTTTCTAATTAGAGAGTCAGAAATATCCTGCTGGAGTCAGGTTCTGGTGGCGTCACTCATGCTGCTCATGAGCAGCCCTGCTGAATTAATCTGGACTGTTTGCAAATTAATGTACAGCTCAACATGAATAAACATGCCCTGTCTGGCTTATAGAAATACAAATCAACCTGGAAACTGTAAATAAAAAAAGCATTCCTTTAGCTCAGGAGCAGAAAGAAATAGAGGACAACTTATAAGTACCCCTCTGGAGTTTTCAGTGCATTATTTAGTCACCCTGAGTCTGTGAAGAAGACCTTATCTTTCTTCAAAGAAAGGTTACATGTCTGCTGCTGTAGCCTGCATTTCTTCCTGCCCCTTTTGGGAATGGCTCCTGGCATTCAAATCTCCTGTGCAGGCAACTCTGCTGCCAGAGCATAATTTCTAACAGCCCCATTAGGTCTGGTTCTCCTTGTTCTTCTTTCATCAGCTGCCTTTTGTCATCCTGATCATAAACTTCAGGGACAGGAGGCTTTCATCTCTGTTTTGCAGCCCCCAGTGTAATGCAGATTTGGTCTGTGACTGAGAGTTATGCAAGAAACGCATCTAAAAGTCAAAATCTCAGTAGTTTATTCCTTTTTTAAAAAATTTTATTTGCAGAGGAATAAAATAAAAAATAGAAGTAATAAAAAAAAATTAAAGAAAGAGCAAAAAGTTTCAACTTGTATTTTGTAAAACCTTAAGAACACAACCATACATGGCCCAAACCAAGCTGAACAATATTCTTTTTAAAAGAAAACAGTCCTAAATTAAGAGTGGAATTTTAGGCTCAGCTTTGAATTTCCTGGCTTTTTTTTTTTCCTGTTGGTTTCTTATATACCCTCATTATTTCAGCAGTGTGTTGTTTTTGGTCTGGCTAATATTTAGAAATTGTTGCATCCAACCTTTAGATGTCTACTGTTTGAGAATGATTCATTCTCTTTGACTTCATGAACA